>NC_081552.1:265227128-265355325 GCF_963082655.1 Stomoxys calcitrans | reverse complement strand
TTCGTATTTTACTCTCCAAAACCTTTCATTTGATACCTACATTGTCCCGATTGGTCCACTTTTGATTCAGAGTTGTGTTTTTGGCATAAGGGGTTGAGGTACCCTCAACCTTCCGATACCGAAAAATTATATAGCTTCTTTGTTTCCTTGTTTCCTTCCATTTTGGGCGTTTCATGCGGTTGGGTTGACCCCCTATACTTCGACATGAATTTGTATGCCAGATTCGTTATCTACTCCCGCATACTTTTCATTTGATACCCATTTGATTTTGGGTGGTGTTTTAGGGTAACGGTGGAGGGTGCGCCCCCTTCCGTTATCAAAAAAAATTAAAGGCCTACTCCTACTTCCTGACCAAATTCGTAATCTACTCCCGAATATCTTTCATTTGAGTCCTATATTGTCATGATCGTCAAATAAACCTATTTTAAGGGGTTTTGGGGCTGGGGCTCCACCCCCCCCCCCCCCCAGGTACTTGGACCCGTCTTTTATTATGACATTCGTACTTTACTCTTGAATACCTTTCATTTGAATCTCATATTGTCCCGATCGGTCCTCTATTACTTTTGGGTAGTAATTTTGGGGTAAGGGGGAGCGTCCGCCCCCCTCCCGATATCAAAAAATTATATAGCCTATGTTTCCTTCCAGACCAATCTACACAATCTGAGAAATTTTCAAGGTAATCGGTTCAGCTATATTTGAGTCTATACGGAACAAACAAACAAATAGAAATTAAATTTTATATAGACTTTATAGGGTTGGAAATGGATATTTCGATGTGTTGCAAGCGGAATGACTAAATGAATATACCTCCATCCTTCGGTGGTGGGTGAAAAATGAAAGGATCGTCGGGGTGCGTGTTTCATGACTATTTGAAGTCATTTAAAAGGACTACGATTAAAATTACAGGCAAAACTGATAATAATTGCGTGTTGCTATCTTTGGTTTTCCTTTTTTTGTTTGCATTTTGCATATGCGATCATTGAGCTCGTCTCGAAAGAGAAACAAAAAAAAAATTTAAAACTATAATGATCTCGCCCTAACAGGCAATAAACTTGAAAAAGAAAAAATTCGGCAGAGCCCGTCCAGGATTCGAACCTGGGCGCACGGAGCAACAGCGAGAGCCATTGTCGTTGTCTTAGCGTTCGAAGCCATTAATACAACTTCCAACAGTTGAACAAAATCATGTGTGGCACGGAAGAAGTGTAATTTGTCACAGTTGGAATGTCTGTCATTACACAAAAATACATGCATTGGGAAAAGTACAGCTAATAGGCAGGGTTGTCGAGCTTGGTTAATGTGGTAATTGTTTCATAGATGCGTTTTCGCTGCTAATACGATTCAAATACAACATACCAACGCACGGCCCTTGAAGCCATCGCACCTAATACGGTTGAAACGTCTTCTAACCATAGACGAAACGCGGCCCATAGTGGTTGGTGTGTGTTGCTATCATTGAGATCGTCTCGAAAGAGAAAAATATAATTTTTCTGTTTAACTATAAATACTACATGATCGACTATTAACTGAAAATCCCAGTCACTAAGTTGTGCCACAAACTATAGAAATAATTTCAATGCTTTATAAACAAAGAAGTATTCTTCCCCCACGCAATCTGAATCTGTTAACTTTTTTGGTTTATTAAAATACAGGATGTATGGGAAATAGTCCCACAAGAAAACCGCCTTCACAAAACCAAAGAAATGTTATAAAAATAGAAATACCCGAACTCGATGAGAAGCTTTACCCCTAATCGTCCTTAATTTATCCGTTTTTATTACAAATCGTTAGGCTTGCCTTTGTTAAAGGTTTTCATACGCTTTACGATCTACGATGTATTTGTCTTGTATGTTGGTTGATTTTTGTTTGAAAAAGGGGGGGGGGGGGGGGGGTGGGGGGGAGGGGCAAACATAAAACCGAGAGTAAAATCCTTTTCTTTTTTTCATTCATTCATTTGGCCCAATGCTTTTGTATGACAACGTATAACCATTGGAAATGGGCACTTTATAAATAAATTTGATATCAATTTTTTTCCTAGTTTTTGCACAGCGAACTGTTTTTTTACCATTGTTGTTGTGATTATTGTTGGCCGGATGGCCATTCGGACAGTTCAGTGTTCAATCGAAGAATATGCTTAAATGGAATGAATTATATTCATTGTTTTCTGTGTGTGAGTGTGTGTGTGTGTGTGGTGGCATTGTATATGCATTGCATGTCCTTCGAATTGTCTGGAAATCTTCTTTTGGGCGCTTGTTTATGGCAAAAAGGATACTAGCTTCTAGTTTGTGCGAGTCTATGTATGAGCATGTGCATGTTTGCGCATATGTGTCGGTTAGAGTTTTTTACGCTTGGTTGGAAGCAAAAGGGTTTTTAGTTGTTTCCGATTGCCTTTAATGGTCCACACATATGTGTGTATGTGTGGATTTTTGTTTTTGCCGATGCCTGCCTTTTTTGTTTATCCTTTACAGGATTAGTCCTGGCAGCAGCCTCAGCAACAGCATTCTTCTTATTCGCCGTAAAGTGTATTTTCGGTTTCATTTCATTCTTTGAGGCTCCATAGACTCACATCAGATCATAGAACTAACCCGCTCAGTCACCAATAACATGTGGGGGAGAAATGTCTCCGCCACCCCCACTCTCATGCCTCAGATGCTGCATACCATTTAGATGATTGGATGTGAGTGAAGTGAAGTCAAATAGTTCGAAATGGAGTATGGCCCCAAAAACAAATGTCTTCTAAATGTTTACGACACATTTCCCTTTTTCCCGTTTGTGATGTGTGTCACATTTTATTTTTGTTAAATATCCTGCTTGTTAGCCTATAAAAAGCGGCCAACTTCTAAAGGGGCTTTGGCAACTTCTAATGGCAACCAAAATAGAGAGGGACAAATTCAAGTTATGTTCTGTCGAAACAAGCCACCAATATTGTAAGCATCGGTTAACAATTTACGATTGGAATGCTAAATGGGGTCAAATTAAGATATAGCGGACTTATAAGTTACAACTCCCAAAACGCCTTGTAAAAAAAAATGGAGAAAATTGGGAACCCCAACTTTGAGATGGTCAGCAACTTTATCTACCTCGGCACCGACGTAACCGAAACGAATGAAACCAGTTTTGAGATAAAGCGAAGAATAATACTGGCAAACAGATGCTACTTTGGACTAAGTTAGCAGCTTAGGCCACTTCTCGACAGACGAAGATTACACCATACAAGACACTGAAACTACCCGTGCTGTTATATGGTTATGAAGCATGGATACTTGTGAAAGCAGATGAGGCAGTGCTTGGAGTGTTTGAGAGATAGATTCTTCGTAAAATATATGGACCAGTTTGCGATTAGAGAGAGAGAGAATATAGGCGACGTATGAACCACGAGCTGTAAGACGACGCTAGCTTAGTTACACTCATCAACCCAATAGCTGCTTTGGCTAGGTCATGTTGTCAGAATGGATGAAGAAGCTCCAGCAAAGTGGTATTTTGAAGGGAAACACGGTGGTACACTTAAACCGGGAAGACCAAAAAACCGATGGAAAGATCAAGTGGTGGGAAACACCTCGAAACTTGGTGTCAGAGATTTTAGAGTGAGTGCAGAAGATCGAGGCTCTTGGAGGGCTATTCTACGTTCGACTAGTGGAACAAATATTCTGTCATAGGCAATTAAGGAAAGAAGAAGACGATGCTCACATTCAGTTTAACAAGCAACGTAACTTAGGGTTGTGAACAAACATCAATAAATTTCTTGCAGTGAGGCGGCAAGAGCGACAAGGCAGACATTCAAATCTTCCACAGGGAAGAGGTCCGAGGCCATGATCGTACAGCAGTTGGCAATTGAAACGATATCGATATCGCTGGAAGGTGTAGCATAGAGAACAGTTACAGTTGGACAATAGTTTCAGATATCACCCAACTTGAGGGAAACCTAGCTGCCCTTTTGAAGTTTCGATTTCATATTCCCATATTTAACCTGGACTGACGAGCACACAAATAATTCACGACCCAACGCTTTAGGCTAGGATGATTTGGCGATGCCCTCAAAAAGTGTGGAGCAAACCACCGCTGAAAATTTTTCTGATGGTCTCGCCAGGATTCGAACTCAGGCGTTCAGCGTCATAGGCGGACATGCTAACCTCTGTGCTACGGTGGCCTCCATTTTACGTTCGGCTAGTGGAACAAATATTCTGTCATAGCCTAGGGAAATCCGAAGCATGATGTACTACATATGGGACAGCTATATTCAAATCTGGACCGATTTAAGCCAAATCAAAGAAGAATGTCGAAGGACCCAACACAACTCACTGTCCCAAATTTTGGCAAAATCGCACAATAAATGCACCATTAAATGGTAAATAAATGGTGGAAAGTTATGAATAAAGAACTCGTGTTGAGAGTTTGAGAAAATCCAAAAATTGACCTGCATCGCAAGGTAGAACTTGTGTTCTACCGGTTTACACCGATGCAAGCTAATCTATGAATTTGCTGAAGCTCTCAAATACGAGTCCTTCATTCATAAAAATCTACCAATAAATGCCCCTTTCATGGGCCCAAAACCTTAAATCGAGAGATCGGTACATGGCAGCTATATTCAAATCTGGACCGATCTGAGCCAAATTGAAGAAGAATGTCGAAGGGCCCAACACAACTCACTATCGCAAATTTCGGCGACATCGCACAATAATTGTACCTTTTCAATGGCCCAAAGCCTTAAATCCAGAGATCGGTCTATATGGCAGATATATCCAAATCTGGACCAATTTAGCCAAATCAAACAAGAATTTCGGAGGGCCCAACACAACTCACTGTCCCAAATTTCGGCGACATTGGACAATAAATGCCCCTTTCATGGGCCCACAACCTTAAATCGAGCGATCTGTCTATATGACAGCTATATCCAAATCTGGACCGATCTGGGCCAAATTGACGAAGGATATCGAAGGGCCCAATGCAGCTCACTGTCTCAAATTTCGGCGACATTGCACAATAACTGCACCTCTTATGGGCCTAAAACCTTAAATCGAGAAATCGGTCTATATGGCAGTTATATTCAAATCTGGACCGATCTGAGCCGAATTAAAGAAGAATGTCGACCAGCTTAACACAACTCACTGTTATAAATTTCGGCGAAATCGGACAATAAATGCGCCTTTTATTGGTCCAAAACCTCAAATCGAGAGATCAGTCTATATGGCAGCTATATTCAAATCTGGACCGATCTGGAAAAAATTGAAAAAGACTGTCGACCAGCCTAACCGAACTCACTTTCCCAAACTTTGGCAAAATCGGATAATAAATGCGCCTTTTATCGACTCAAGACTTTAAATCGAGAGATCGGTCTATATCGCAGCAGCTCGATCTGAGCCAAATTAAAGTAGAATGTCAAAGGGCCCAACACAACTCACTGTCCCAAATTTCAGCTAAATCGGATAATAAATGTGGATTTTATTGGCCTAAGACCCTAAATCGGAGGATCGGTCTATATGGCAGCTATATCCAAATTTGGACCGATCTAAGCCAAATTGACGGAGGATGTCGAAGGGCCTAACACAACTCACTGTCCCGAATTTCAGCAAAATCCGATAATAAATGTGGTTTTTATGGGTCTAAGACCCTAAATCGGAGAATCGGTCTATATGGCAGCTATATCAAAATCTTAACCGATCTGAGCCATATTGACGAAAGATGTCGAAGGGCCTAAGACAACTCACTGTCCCGAATTTCAGCAAAATCGGATAATAAATGTGGCTTTTGGGCCTAAGACCCTAAATCGGAGGATCGGTCTATATGGCAGCTATATCAAAATCTAAACCGATCTGAGCCATATTGACGGAAGATGTCGAAGGGCCTAAGACAACTCACTATCCCAAATTTCAGCAAAATCGGATAATATATGTGGATTTTATGGGCCTTAGACCCTAAATCGGAGGATCGGTCTATATAGCAGCTATATCCAAATCTGGACTGATCTAAGCCAAATTGACGGAGGATGTCGAAGGGCCAAACACAACTCACTGTCCCAAATTTCAGCAAAATCGGAAATTAAATGTGGCCTTTTTTGGCCTAAGACCCTAAATCGGCGGATCGGTCTATATGGAGGCTATATCAAGATATAGTCCGATATAGCCCATCTTCGAACTTAACCTGTTTATGGATAAAAAAAAAGAACCTGTGCAAAATTTCAACTCAATATCTCTATTTTGGAAGACTGTAGCGTGATTTCAACAGACAGACGGACGGACATGTCTAGATCGTCTTAGATTTTTACGCTGATCAAAAATATATATACTTTATAGGGTCGGAAATGGATATTTCGATGTGTTGCAAACGGAATGACAAAATGAATATACCCCCATCCGTCGGTGGTGGGTATAAAAATTAATAAATACCACCGCTTGCAGTCCACCATAGGGAGGCCGCCGTAGCGAAGAGGTTAGCATGTCCGTCTATGACGCTGAAACCCTGGGTTCGAATCCTGGTGAGAACAACAAACTATTTTTCCAGTGGTTGTTATCCCCTCCCAATTCTGGCGACATTTGTGAGTTACTATGCCATGTACAAACTTCTCCCCAAAGAGGTGTCGTACTGCGGCACGCCGTTCGGACTCGGCTATAAAAAGGAGGCCCCTTATCATTGAGCTTAAAATTTTAATCGGACAGCACTCAGTGATATGTGAAAAGTTTGCCCCAGTTCTTTAGTGGAATGTTCATGAGCAAATTTGCATTTGCTTGCAGTTCTCTAGTAGACATGCATAGAAATCCTGCACTAATGAAAACTGTAAATATTGTCCTCATAGAGATGAGGCGATCGGGTATTTCTATAACTCCATTCCCTTTCCTTTTAAATTTAAGGCCTTATTTCCAAAATTCCACTATTTTCTTTCCTACTATAATGAGATATATTGGTCTGCTTGTTTCAATGAATGTATTTCTTTGTTTAATTGTGTGTGTGTGTGTGTGTGTGTGTGTGTGTGTGTGTGTGTGTGTGTGTGTGTGTGTGTGTAGATATAGACGTATCTGTTGTAACACCATTTGAGCTTTACCACAATCCTGAAGATTTACTGCAATAAATAGTTTACAATAAATTTGTTGGCATTATATCGAAAGGCACATTAGGATTATGGGGGTCCAAAGTTAAATTGAAAACAAAAGCATTTGCTGCAGCACAAAGGACATATGTTGTAGTTCGTTCCATGTCCGCATGTGCCTGCGTGTGTTTGTGTGAGACATGTCTTCGTTGCCTAAACTGTGCTCTACACACGTGTAAGTGTGCAAATGTATGCTTGTGTGCTGGCAGGCGTAACATCCTCCTTTAGCCTCCCCTAAGGCTATTGTGGACCAAAAAGAAACGCAGTACCAGTAACAAAATGAAGCAATTGCCGTTGACAAAAGAAAGACAAGACGTAAACGGAGATGAACTCCATGGCACTATGCTCCCTCTACCCTATCCCCCAGAATATGTCACAAATAAAGCCAAATGCAGGACAAAGGCCCATCATAGGGGGGAACAGGAGATGTAAGGAGGTGGCATGTGACATGCTACACTAGATGGTGATAGTACTCGTATGTTTTCAGGGGGGGGGTTGAGGTGATGGTGGTCTTTTTTGGGCCATATTGAAATGATAGTGAAGGGTGTTATTGATATACCGTCCATAAACTAAACGAAACGAAGCATCGAAGAAAAAAAAAAACAAAACCGTACCCACATCCACATGTTAAAGAAATCCAATGAATAGCATAAAAAAATCCCCCCTTAAGGTTAAATTCTATTATACTGGGGCTCTTTTTACTGCTGGTGCTTCTTCTTCTTCTTCTTATGCTGCTTAGACAAACGGACATGCTATTGAGTAGCACACAATTGTATGCTGCACGAACTACACAAAAAAAACCATTTTAATATCCTATTCCTCTAGAAAAGGCAGAACATCAATTTTTGTTTTTTTGTTCGTGCTTTGCAAAACAACCAACCAAATCTAGGTCTTGGTTTAAACAGCCTGAGGGTTTCTTTTTTTTAACAAAGGAAATATGCGTGCTTGTACATACATGGCAAATGGAAGTGAAACATTCTGGCCAAGTAGAGAAAGAACAAAAAATTGAAACTTTGCAAAATTTGTGATTATAAAATGCCTTGGTTAAGAGTGGTAATTGATTTAATACTCTTGGCGGAGGAGGGGGTATTTAAAAGATTTTCATTAGCTTTAGTTTTGAGAGTTCAGGACCATAATAAAACAAAATTTCAAAAAACAGTATCAGGGTATCATAGGTTAGGTTAGATTAAAAACAGGGTGCCGATATTAATCCTCCCCATGTCACCATGGACATACACCTACACCCATAGAAAAAATCAAGCACGGTGTTGACAAAGTGGCCACATTCGTTCATAAAAGTGAATCAACATACAGATGTTATTAGATCAACAACAAATATTTATAAACCAACAACAGTTATGTTGAACAAAACGTCCACAGACGTTCACATTCTGACAACTTCTAGTGCATAGTTTATTTAACGATCACAAAAAGATTTTGTGTGCCGATGAGTATCGAGCCTGTGTTCAATCAATCTCATTATGTGTTTAAAAACGCCTTATCACGCCTGCACCACCGCCGACTATACACATACAAGGTTTTAAGAGTCATTTAAACTTAAGGTTGGGATAATGTCCACAACGGTCATTGCATGAATCAACAACGCTTGTTCACAAAATCATTTACGCTTGTTGACAATATTTCCAACAACGCCCGTGTATGATAATGGCAACGTTGGCGCATGATTTTAAAAACCTATTTTTCCTATCTGTGTAAGTCAGTAATCGGTTGAATCTTGGGAACCCAGAACCATGGATTCTGCTAAAATATGGGAGCTATATCTGGTTATAGACCGATTTGGACCGTAACTCGCACAGTTGTTGAGAGTCGTAACAGAACAATATGTTCCAAATTTCAGCCAAATCGCATGAAAATTGCTGCTTGTAGGGGCTCAAAAAGTCAAATTGGGATATCGGTTTATATGGGAGCTATATCAGGTTCTTGATCGATGTGGACCGTACATAACACAGTTGTTGGAAGTCATTAGAGAACACTATGTGCAAAATTTCAGCCAAATCGGACAAAAATTGCGGCTTGTAAGGGCTCAAGAAGTCAAATCGGGAGATCGGTTTAATATGGGGGCAATATCCAAATCTGAGCCAATATGGCCCAATTGTAATCCCCAACGACCTACATCAATGTTATATATCTGCACCAAATTTCAAGCGGTTAGTTCTACGCGTTCGACCGCTATTGTGGTTTCGACAGATGGACGGACAGACATGGCTAGATCGACTCAGGATGTCGAGACAATCAAAAACTGTATATCTATTGGGTTGCCCAAAAAGTAATTGCGAATTTTTTAAAAGAAAGTAAATGCATTTTTAATAAAACTTAGAATGAACTTTAATCAAATATACTTTTTTTACACTTTTTTCTAAATCAAGCTAAAAGTAACAGCTGATAATTGACAGAAGAAAGAATGCAATTAAAGAGTCACAAGCTGTGAAAAAATTTGTCAACGCCGACTATATGAAAAATCTGCAATTACTTTTTGGGCAACCCAATATTTGGGAGTAGTTTAAAAATATGAGATTAACATTTTCGTTCAAGTCAAGGTGGCTCTTTTTCTCCTAAAAATACGTCGAATAAATTAATTGACCCATGGCAATATGGGACTCAAATGAAAGGTATTTGAGAGTAGAAAACGAATTTGATATCCAATTTTGGGTGTACGCCCTAAATCATCCCTTAAACTGAATTTTATTTCAGAGTAAAGAACGAATTTGATATCCATTTTCATGGCAAAGTGCCGGTGGCCTCCCCAGACCCAAAACACCCTCCAAACGGTTCATACTTACCGACCATGACAAAATGGGGTGCAAAGAAAAGGGATTTGGGAGTGGACATGAATTTGATATCCATATTTGAGTCGAAATGTTTCATTAGGCCAATTTCAAAAATATCATTTCTCGGAGATTGGTAATGCGATTAGTTCGAAATTTTTTGCACTCCAAAGAAAGGCATTTGGGAGTAGAGTAAAAATTTGCGCAGAAACCGAGCAGGGGCAAACTTTTCATACATCAATGAACGCTTTCCTATTCAAGTTGAGTTTATCAACTATAAGGGGCCGTTTTTATAGCCGAGTCCGTACGGTGTCCCGCAGTGCGACACCTCTTTGGGAGAATTTTTTACATGAACATGCATGATATGGTACCTCACAAATGTCGCCAGTATTAAGAGGGAATAACCACAGCTTTAAATTTTGTCCGAAAATCCGCCAGGCATTCAGCGTCATAGGCGGACATAGGCTACAGTAGCACGATATGCACATTCAGGGCGAAGTGTCCCCACCCTAAATAGATATTAGAGAGTTAAAGAAGGCGCAACGGAGCGGACCCTGTCCAGCTAGTACTTTATATTGGGTTGCCCAAAAAGTAATTGCGGATTTTTTAAAAGAAAGTAACTGCATTTTAAATAAAACTTAGAATGAACTTTAATCAAATATACTTTTTTTACACTTTTTTTCTAAAGCAAGCTAAAAGTAGCAGCTGATAACTGACAGAAGAAAGAATGCAATTACAGAGTCACAAGCTGCGAAAAATTTGTCAACGCCGACTATATGAAAAATCCGCAATTACTTTTTGGGCAACCCAATATATGGTGGTGGATATAAAAAGTAACCTCGAAGAAGAATTTTTTAAATTGGGAATTCCGTGCTACTCTCAAAATCCTTAATTGTTTTTCATACAGTAACGACTTCTGCAGAATCGGTAAAGACTTCGAGGAAGTGAAGGCTATTGAAGATCTGATGTGTGTGTTCCGCACGGGCCTTAAGAGAACTTGTCTGATTTAGCGGATGGGATCATTCGCAAGTTGTTGGGCTTTCTAACGCGATGTGGATGGTTTAACGTATCTTCCTTCTCCGGTTTCTGTGGTATCACAATGAAAGACGAAAGCATCTAAGTGCGTCTGATGGCACACTGCCACTTCAACTTTGACCCAAAACATAAAAGGGGAAGATCGGTACATTTCAAGGCGCTTGCTTTACTCATTCGCTTTTACAAAGTTCACCCAGTGCAAAGTTCTAGGATATCAAAAACAGTTTGGCAAACCAGAAACATGAATTAAAGTAGTTCGCATTGCTTTGCTTTTCATTGCTCTACAATATGTGTGCATGTGTGTGTGAACATGCTCTTGCACATGCTAACTCCAGTTTGTTTATACAAATAAAAACTTTTTAAATTATAATAATTAATAAGGAAAATTCTTGTTAAATAGTTACCAACACATTCAAATAAACATACACTGGCGCAACTAAACCAAAACTGAACGGACTAAAATGCACACTTCCACAATGTCGAACGGATATGCAAAAGTGGTAGAAGTGGTAGAGCAGTTGGAAAGAAAACTCTGTGCTGCTTCAGCTGGGGTTATAACTACTCGTGTCCGTTTTTATACCCACCACTGAAGGATGGGGGTATATTCATTTTGTCATTCCGTTTGCAACATATCGAAATATCAATTTCCGACCATATAAAGAATATATGTTTCGGATCGTCGGAAAATTCTAAGACGATTTAACGATGGCCCTGTGTCTGTCCGTCTGTCCATCCGTCTGTTGTAATCACTCTAGAGACTTCAAAAATTGAGACATTGAGCTGAAATTTGGCACAGATACGCTTTTTGATGCACGCTGGTTAAGTTCTTGAAAGGACCAAATCGGATCATATTTGGATATAGCTGCTATATAGACCGATTTTCCGATAAAGGGTCTAATGCCCATAAAAACTTTATTTTTCATCCGAAATTTGAAACAGTGAGTAGTTTTAGGCCTCCCGACATCTGACGCAAATATGGTTCAGATCGGACTATATTAAGATATAGCCGCCATATAGACCGATCTGCCGATAAAGGATCTGAAGCCCATAAAAACTTTATTTTTTAACCGCGGAAATTTGCAACAGTAAGTAGTTTTAGGCCTTCCAATATAGAACCCAAATATGGTTCCGATCGGACTATATTTAGATATAGCTGCCATATAGACCGATCTCCCAATAAAGGGTTTGAAGCCCATAAAAGCCCTGTTTATTTCGCTGAAATTTTAAACAGTGAGTAAATTTAGGTCTCCCGTTATTCGCCCAAAATATGATTTGAATCGGACTATGTTTAGATATAGCTGCCATATAGACCGATCTCCCTATATAGGGTCCCATAAAAGAGTAACTTTTAATGTAATTTCACTGAAATTTGAACAGTGAGTAGTTTCAGGCCACCCGCCATCCGACCCAAATATGGTAAAAATAGGACTGTTTTTAGATATAGCTGTCATATAGACCGATATGCCGGTTAAGGTTCTGAAGCTCATGAAAGCTTTATTTATTACCCGATTTTGTAGAAATCTTATATACAAAAATCAATTTGTGTTTGTTTGTAGGTTTGATTGTGTTTTTGTTTGTTTGTATGTTTGTGTGTTCCTTATAGACTCAGAAACCATTTTCTTGAAATTTTTGGTGAAAATAGGATACTACATTTTTTGATATCTGAAGGGGGGAGCGGACCCTCCCCCTACCCTAATTTTCAGAAACGCCAGATATCGGAGGTGGGTGGAGCGATTTAAGCGAAATTTTGTGTGCTCTCATATAGTATCCTAAAAATAAAAAATTTAATATCCAAATTTCAGTTGGGTACCTAGGGGGGCTGCCCCACCCCAAAACCTACCAAACATATATTTAGACCAATCACGACAATATGGGACTCAAATGAAAGGTATTTAGGTTAAGAAAACGTATCTGATATCCAATTGTCGGACCAAGTGCTAGGGCGACCACCCCAATCCCCCAAACACCCCTAAATCGGACATATTTACCCACCATGGCAATATGGTACTCAAGTGCATGGGATTTGATATCCAAATGTGGGACCAAGTTTCTGGGGGTCCACCCCTCCCCCAAAACACCCCACAAACATGGCTTGTTTACTTACCATGGCAGTATGGGGCTTAAATAAAAGCTATTTGAGTGTAAAATACGAAATGTGGAACCAAGTATTTGGGCGGCCGCCCCTCCTTAAAATCATGCTCCAAAGGAGACAAATTTACGACCATACCAATATGGGGCTCAAATGAAGGGTCTTTGGGAGTTAAGCACGAATCTGATAACATTCTGCGGGAAAAAGTTTCTATGGGGTTAAGTATTTATTGATCATTGCAATGTGGGGCTCAAATAAGAGCAGGACATAAATCTGATATATATTTTGAAGGCCGAGTCACTGAGTGAGCCCCCTTTGGAAAAATAGGGCTCAAATGAAAGGTATTTGGGATTACACCATGAATCTGATATCAACATTCGGGACCAACTGTTTAGGGGACGTCCCACCACCATAAAAACCCCCAAATAGGATGTATTTTCTCACCATGACAATTTGGGTCTTAAAGAGAGTGATGTTCGCCATTGATAGTTTTTAGAGCCCATACCTCTTAAATGAAAGGCATTTGAGATTAGAAAACGAATTTGATATCCAATTTTTAGACCAATGGCAATGTGGGGTTCAAAAAAATTACATTAGAGACTATTTCACGATGCTGATAATTTTTAGGGCTAAGAGCTACAGGTATTGGGGAGTAGAGCGCAAAATTTATACCCACTTTCGGGACCAATTTTCTGGAGGTTTACCCCTTTCCCATATGGGGCTCAAATAAAGGTATTTGGGAGTAGAATACGAATCTGATGTCCAAATAGGTGACCATGTATTTAGTCAAAAAGTACAAATTTACCGACCATGGTAATATGTGGCTTAAATGAAAGGTATTTGAGATTGGAAAACTAATTTCATAATCAATTGTTGGGGCCAAGGGTTTGGGGACGCTTCATCCCATAAATTCACCTTAAACCAATGGCAATACGAGGTTTAAATAAACGGTATTTGAGAGTTGAGCGCGATGCTGATATATTTTTCAGGGTTGAGTGTCTGGGGAACCACCCCATCAACCTAAACACCTCTAAAACTGACATATATATTTACCGACCATTGCAATATAGGGCTCAAATGAATGGTATTTGGGAGTAGAGCACGAAATTGTTACTCACTTTCGGCACCACGTTTTTGGGTTTCACAATACACCCTTAACCCACCAACCACCACCCTGGGTGCCTTCCCACTCCCAAAATCCCCATGAGAATATCGAGCTCAAATAAAGTCTTTTAAGAACAGCTCTAAGCCGTCCGAGCGAATTCATAGACCAATTAAGATCATATGGATTTAGATAAAGGCAGTTATATTGTAATACTGCTAGTCAAGATATACCATTTTCGTAGCATGGCAATTTACTATGAGCTCTTTAATTGCCGAAAAATAATATTCAAAGGGTAATTTTATTCCATATAAAGTAAAAGAAGACGCAGCGGAGCGGGCCGGGTTCAGCTAGTTGTTCTATAAAATGGAATTGAGACATATGTATTGGACCACTCAATGTCAGTGCCGAATTTGGATACATAAGTTATCCAATTTTCACCGGATTGTGACGAAAGGGGGGTACACCCGCGGTGGTGGGTATTCAAAGTTCGGCCCGGCCGAACTTAATGCCTTTTTACCTGTTTTTTTTTTTTTTAATAAATAGCAAAAAAGGTTAAAAACTATTCTTACTCTCGTGCAAATTTTTACTGAAAAAGTACGCGAACAGACCTTGTATCTACATTCTGATATAGGCCTGAGTGGAATACACGTCTGCCCTGGGCTGGGCTTCATATCCTCTTGGCGATATTTTTAGGGAAAAATCGCCGCCTTAACTCCTGGCTTTAAAATTGGCAACCTAC
Organism: Stomoxys calcitrans; assembly: GCF_963082655.1. NCBI lineage: Eukaryota > Metazoa > Arthropoda > Insecta > Diptera > Muscidae > Stomoxys > Stomoxys calcitrans. The sequence continues at coordinate 265,340,493 of NC_081552.1, read as the reverse complement.
TACCAAACACCCACATAATCCTGACCGTGCTGTACTTCGCTTGAAATCCACCGTTGCGCAGAGATTAGCTTAGTTATAGGTGGACGTCTATAACTCTGAAAGCCTGGCCAGAACATCAGAAAAACTTATCAGCGGTGGTTTTCCCCCTCTTAATGCTGGCGACATTGGTGAGGCATGGCAGCCATGTAAAAACTTATCTTCGCCGTTTGGACTCGGCTATAAAAAGGAGGTTATCATTGAGCTCAAACTTGAATCGGACAGCAATCATTGATATGTGAGAAGTTTGTCCCTGTTCCTTAGTGAAATGTTCATGGGCAAATTTGCATTTGCTATGCTACAGTTTGGAAATTTTGTTTTCTGGACCGTTCCCTCAGGTTTCTTGGCATTGTGGTTGGTATCTATGGTTCGACCAAGCCAATCATAACACATTTTACTTGTTTTAATTTGTTTTGTGCACTGTATTTACTTTAAATAACTCCTTTGCTCCGTGCACATTCATGTCTGTTTATGCAAGTTGTATGCATGTGTAGGTGTTTGCCTCTGTGTGTATAGATGTTAACCTGCTCCTATTTCAGTGTGGAACTGCTGGGACCAGCAGAGTTACTTTGGTGGTGCCTTTCAAGTGGTTCGTTTTTCCACTGAATCTCTGTGGCTGTTTGTCTGTCTTTGTGTCTCTGGCAAGTGGTCTCATTAAATGTTGACACAACTCTACTTAGCAGTAACTACGGGCAAAAGTAGCATTGTTGCTGTTGTTATTTCTTTTTCTTATGCTGTTGTTGCTGCAGCTACTGCTTTTGCTTCTTAGGGAAAAATATAAACTATCATTAAACCATGGGCACCAGAGGTTAGAAATCTGTGTCTTGTAGCTTCTGCATCTAAAGGAGTACGTTAAAGTTAAGCAAAGGAGGTGTGCTTGAGTTTAGGCATGTGTCGAGGCATGGTGGCATGTTGGCAAAACTTTATACCGTATATAAGACAAACATATACTGGCGGCAGTGGCCACCATACATCGTAAGCATAAGAGTTTTAAGGGAGTTCAAGGTAGTCTTTCCGATATCATGCCATATCCCAACGAATCCGAGAAATTAATTTTAAAATGAAATTGGAAATGAAAAGTCGAAGGAAAGCCAAAAAAACTAAAAAAGATTTTTAAAACACTATTATGCTGAAATCAATATGGTTATGGAAAAAATTATTACCTTTTATGCCAAAAATTCATTTTTAATGAAATTTACCAACTCTTCCTACCTCAACTTCACTCACATGCTACCAATATTTTTGCGTTTGCAGAGTTACTGCCATCATAAGAAACCTTGGTCATTACATTTTTCTGATTTCTCCATTCATGGGGATGTGTATGTAAGTAGTGTTGGGCTCCTCTATTTGTTTCCCCTTAATGTTAGTTGCTACAGATTCTGTTCCCATTTGTATACCCTCCACCATAGGATGGGGGTATACTAATTTCGTCCTTCTATTTGCCACGAAATATGAGTCTGAGACCCCATAAGCGTATATTTTCTTGATCATCATGTCATTCTAAGTCGATCTAGCCATGTCCGTCCGTCTGTCCGTGCGTCCGCCTGTCTGTCCGTCCGTTCGTCTGTCTGTTGAAAGCACGCTAATTTTCGAAGGAGTAAAGCTAGCCGCTTTTGCCGGTATTTGTGCAAAATTTACAAATACCTTTTATAAGTGCAGGTCGGTTGGTATTGTAAATGGGCCAAATCGATCCATGTTTTGATATAGCTGCTATATAAACCGATCTTGGGTCTTGACTTCTTGAGCCTCCAGAGGGCGCAATTGTCGTCAGATTTTATTGAAACTTTGTGTGAGGTGGTAGCACTTCCAACAACTACGCAAAGAATGGGCCACTTCGGACCATGTTTTGATATAGCTGCCATATAAACCGATCTTGGGCCTTGACTTCTTGAGCCTCTAGAGGGCGCAATTCTCATCCAATGGGAATGAAATTCTGCACGTTGTGTTTTGGTAGCACTTCCAACAACTACGCTTAGTATGGTTTAAATCGGTACATAACCTGATATAGCTGCCATATAAACCGATCTTATGCCTTGACTTCTTGAGCCTCTAGAGGGCGCAATTCTTATCCGATGGGAATGAAATTCTGCACGTTGTGTTTTGATAGCACTTCCCACAACTACGCTAAGTATGGACCATTTCGCTCCATGCTTTGATATAGCTGCTATATAGACCGATGTTGGGTCTTAACTTCTTGAACATCTAGAGGGCGCAATTCTCATCCGATTCGAATAAAATTTTGCACGTGGTGTTCTGGTAGCACTTCCAACAACTACGCTTAGTATGGTTCAAAGCGGTCCATGTTTTGATATCGCTGCCATATAAACCGATCATGGGTCTTGAGTTCTTGAGCCTCTAGAGGGCGCAATTCTCGTCCGAATTAACTGAAATTTTGCATGAGGTGTTCTGGTAGCACTTCCAACAATTACGCTAATTATGGTTTAAATCGGTCCATGTTTTGATATAGCTGCCATATAAACCGATCTTGGGTCTTGACTTCTTGAGCCTCTAGAGGGCGCAATCCTCATCCGATTTAATTGAAATTTTGCATGAGGTGTTCTGGTATCACTTTCAAACACTACGCTATGTATGGTTTAAATCGGTCCACGTTTTGATATAGCTGCCATATAAACCGATCTTGGGTCTTGACTTCTTGAGCCTCTAGAGGGCGCAATTCTAACCTGATTGGAATGAAATTTTGCACGAGGTGTTTTGGTTGTACGTGGAAAAATTACGCTTAGTATGGTTTTAATCGGTCCATGTTTTGATATAGCTGCCATATAATCCGATCTTGGGTCTTGACTTCTTGAGCCTCTAGAGGGCGCAATTCTAATCCGATTTGGCTGAAATTTTGCATGAGGTGTTTTGGTAGCACTTCCAACAACTACGCTAAATATGGTTTTAATCGGTCCATGTTTTGATATAGCTGCCATATAATCCGATCTTGGGTCTTGACTTCTTGAGCCCCTAGAGGGCGCAATTCTCGTCCGATTTTATTGAAATTTTGCATGAGGTGTTTTGTTATTACTTTCAACAATTACGCTAAGTTTGGATGAAATCGGTCTATGTTTTGATATAGCTGCCATATAAACCGATCTTGGGTCTTGACTTCTTGAGCCTCTAGAGGGCGCAATTCTCGTCCGATTTGGTTGAAATTTTGTACAACGGCTTCTCTCAGGACCTTCAACATATGTGTCTAATATGGTCTGAATCGATCAATTGCTTGATACAGCTCCCATATAAATCGATCTCCCGATTTTGCTTCTTGAGCCCCTACAAGGCGCAATTCGTATCCAAATGAACTGAAATATTACACAATGACTTTTACAATGTTCAGCATTCAATTATGGTCCGAATCGGACTATAACTTGATAAAGCTCCAAAAGCATAACGGTTCTCATTCAATATTCTATGTTTGTCGACAAATGCGATCAATGATGGAGGGTATATAAGATTCGGCCCGCCCGAACTTAGCACGCTCTTACTTGTTTTATTCTATTTTTTTTTTCTTTTGCTCATTGTGATTTTTTGTACTTGTTTCCTTTGATGTTACTGGTATGAAGAATACGAGCATGTATTTTGCATCTTTATGTCCTTTGTCTTTTTGCTTTGCCCTTAGTTCTTGTTGTTGTTTTAGCTGTACTCAATATTTGTGTAAATTCCACAAAGTGTTGAAACCACTGGACAAATACTTTGGCCTTTAACCACTCACTGAGAAAGTGAACGAACAAACAGACATTCACACACACACACACACATACACACTCGTACATACATGCTTAGCAGAAAAGCAAAAAGCACAGGTGTTACTACTTTCTGCTGGCAAAAATAACACTTAAGGATGTAAGCGTAAGAGTGCGAGGGTATGTGTGGGAGCTCTAAAAGTAAGTGAGCCTTTGTCCGGGTCCTTTCTGTTGCATAAGCAATGGCATAATGTTTGTAGTGGTATGATAAGATAGCACAAAAAAGTTTAAATTAAATTTAAACAAGCACTCACACTTACCCACCTACCCATGCATTCAAACAGCCACACACATACACACACATTATTTGTGTAGATACTTTAACAAAGTACAACTTTTATTTATTGTTCAGGCTGTTGTTATACCATTAGCATTACAAAGCTCCCACACTCTCTCGCACACACTTACAAAACTCAAAGAAGGAGGACACCCAGCACACACACACACACGCACACATGTTCATTAGAGATCATTTTCCATAGAAAGAATGGTCCAACGTTTGCAGAGGCAAGGCAGACAAGTGCGGTTTAGAGGGTGACTGTCGGGTTATGAAGCTGCTCGTTGGTGTGTATGTGTAAGGGGCTTTGGTGTGAGTGTGAGTTTTGTTTTTAAAAATTAATTAATGTCTTGGAAAAATGTTTTAATGGTTTCACTAGTACAACAGGGCATTTAAAAATGATAAATTATTATCGGTTTTTAAATCCTAACACACTTTTGCCAGCACAATCAAAATTTATTTGCCCAAGCAGCACAAATTCACATCAAACGCACATTTTGCACAAATTTAAATTGCCGCAGGGTAGACTCATCCGCACTGAAAACATCTGAGCCCATGTTGAAACTTGTTTAATTTTTTTTTTGTTGAGAAAATAACGAGGAAATATCAGCTGGGTGGCCTTTTCAAAAACAAAATGCAATTTGAGTGGGAGTGATTGGGATGTTGTAATTGTAAAATTGAGGGTATAAATTAAAAGGATATCCCCCATTAATTTAAATTCTATCATAGGTTATGGTAAGGTGTGTTCAAGTGTGGAATTTAATTAAATTTCTATTCTCTTTGTATACCCTCCACAATAGGATGGGGGTATACTAATTTCGTCATTCTGATTGTAATACCTCGAAATATGCGTCTGAGACCCCATAAAATATATATATTCTTGATCGTCATGTCATTCTAAGTCGATCTAGCTATGTACATCCGTCTGTCCATCTATCCGTCCGTCTTTCCGTCCGACTGTCCGTCCGTCCGTCTTTCCGTCCGTCCGTCCATCTGTCCGTCTGTCGCCAGCATTAGGGAGGGGAAAACCACCGTTGAATATTTTTCTGATGGTCTCGCCAGGATTCCAACCCAGGAGTTCAGCGTCATAGGCGGACATGCTAACCTCTGCGCTACGGTGGCCTCCGCACGAAAATGTTCATGATTTAATTCCATTTTTGCGAGAGATGAATTTTTTAAAATACTGTAAACAACACAAATAGCGCTCGTATGTCAAAACGTTATGAGTACGTATAACCTAAAATATGTCAAGCTATACGATAGAGCTGTCAATTGACAGATTGCAACACAAAGGTTGTATAATCAAGAAATATAAAAGGCAACCCACGTATATGTAATCTTGATTATTTTGGCATTTTTGAGTCGATCTACCCATGGCCGTCCATCTGTCCATTCCTCTGTTTGTCGAAAGCACCCTGATTTTTGAAGGACTAAAGCTAGGCTCGTGAAATTTTGCAAAAGTACTTCTTTTTAGTGTAGGTCGGTCAGATCTTGGGTCTTGGATTCCTTAGCTTCTAGAGGGCGCAATTCTTATCCGTTTTGGCTGAAATGGTGTTTTGGTACGACTTTCAACAATTCGACTAAGAACGGTCTAAAGCAGTCAATAACCTAATATAGCTGCCATATAAATCGATCTCCCGATTAGACTTCTTGAGCCTATAAACGGCGCAAGTCTTATCCGATTTGCCACTGTGTGTGCCAAATATGGCTCAAATCGATTCATCACCTGATATAGCTGCCATATAAACCGATCTTCCTATTTAATTTCTTGAGCTTCTGTAGGGCGCGATTCTTATCTAATTTAGCTGACATTTTGCATCGTTTTGGTATGACTTCCAACAACCAAGCCAAGTACGGTTTATATCGGTCCATAACTTGATATGGCTCCCATATAAACCGATCTCACGATTTCACGTTTGGATCCCCTGGAAGCCACAATTTTTATCCGATTTGAAAGTGGTGTTCTCGTACGACTTTCAACAACTGTGCTAAGTACGGTCCAAATCGAACTGAAACCTGATGTAACTTCCATATGAATCGATATCCTGATTATCCTTGTTCGGTTCCCGGTTCCCTTGTATTTCTTGTAAAAATTATTTAAAAATTTGTTTCTTCAAATTTTTATACCCACCACCATATGATGCGGGGTAAACTAATTTAGTTTTTCTGTTGGTTACACCTCGAAATATTGATCTGCGATGCCATGGAGTGTATGCGACATTCTAGCCATGTCCGTCCGTCAGCTGAAATCACCATAGCGGTCGAACGCATAAAGCTTACCGCTGGAAGTTTCCTATTGATGTAGGTCGTTGGGGATTGCAAATCGGTCATATCGAGTCAGATTTTGATACAGCTCCCATATAAACCGTCCGGATTTAACTTCTTGAGCCCCTAGAAACATACATTTTCAACTGATTTGGCCGAAATTTGGCACACATACCTCCGGTATGACTTCCAACATCCTTGCCAAGTATGATTTGTATCCACGGAGTACGATCAGTCTTTTTAGTCTCGGTTTGGATCAGGGATTATAAACTGCCCGGATACAAACCTATCCGCAGATTTGATTTGCTGCACCCATAGAAGACTAAAAATGACTGATCGTACTCCGTGCCAAGTACGACCCGAATCAGCCTTTAAAGTGACATAGCCCTCATGTAAACCGATAGTCAGATTTGATTTTCCGGGCATCAAGACGATTTTATTTCCGGTTTGGCAGAAATTTTGTACGCAGAGTATGTTGCTACCCTTAAATATTAAGATCTATAGTTACAAAGAATCGCACGACAAGTTTTTTTGTATACCCACCACCGAAACAACACATCGAAATATCCATTTCCGACCCTATAAAGTGTAGATATTCTTGATCAGTGTAAACATCTAAGACGATCTAGACATGTCCGTCCGTCTGTCCGTCCGTCTGTCCGTCCGTCTGTCCGTCTGTCCGTCCGTCTGTCCGTCCGTCTGTCTGTTGAAATCACGCTACAGTCTTCAAAAATAGAGATATTGAGCTGAAACTTTGCACAGATCCATTTTTGTCCATAAGCAGGTTAAGTTCGAAAATGGGCTATATCGGACTATATCTTGATAAAACCCCCATATAGACCGATCCGCCGATTTAGGGATCTTAGACCCATAAAAGCCACATTTATTATCGGATTTTGCTGAAATTTGGGACACTGAGTTGTGTTAGGCCCTTCAACATCCTTCGTCAATTTGGCTCAGATCGGTCCAGATTTGGATACAGCTGCAATATAGACCGACCCGCCGATTTAGGGTTTTACGCCCATAAAAGCCACATTTATTATCCGATTTTGCTGAAATTTGGGAAAGATAGTTGCGTTAGGCCCTTCAATATCCTTCGTCAATTTGGCCCAGATCGGTCCAGATTTGGATACAGCTGCAATATAGGGCGACCCGCCGATTTAGGGTCTTAGGCCCATAAAAGCCACTTATTATCCGATTTTGCTGAAATTTGGGGCAGTGATTTGTGTTAGGCCCTTTAATATCCTTCTTTAATTTGCCTCAGATCGGTCCACATGTGAATATAGCTGCCATATAGACCGACCCTTCGATTTGGGGTCTTAGGCACATAAAAGCCACATTTATTATCCAATTTTGCTGAAATTTGGGGCAGTGATTTGTGTTAGGCCCTTTAATATCCTTCTTTAATTTGCCTCAGATCGGCTCAGATTTGGATATAGCTGTCATAAAGACCGATCCGCCGATTTAGGGTTTTAGGCCCATAAAAGCCACATTTATTATTCGATTTTGCTGAAATTTGGGACAGATAGTTGCGTTAGGCCTTTCGATATCCTTCGTCAATTTTGCCCAGATCGGTCCAAATTTGGATATAGCTGCCATATAGACCGATACTCCGATTTAGGGTCTATGGCCCATAAAAGCCACATTTATTATCCGATTTTGCTGAAATTTGGGACAGTGAGTTGTGTTAGGCCCTTCAACGTTGTTCGTCAATTTTGCCCAGATCGGTCCAAATTTGGATATAGCTGCCATATAGACCGACCCTTCGATTTGGGGTCTTAGGCCCATAAAAGCCACATTTATTATCCGATTTTGCTAAAATTTGAGACAGTGAGTTGTTGGCCCTTTGATACCCTTCTTTAATTTGGCCCAGATTGGTCCAGATTTGGATATAGCTGCCATATAGACCGATACCCCGATTTATGGTTTTAGGCCCATAAAAACCACATTTACTATCCGATTTTGCTGAAATTTGGGGCAGTGAGTAAGTTAAAGCCTCTCGACATACTTCTACAATATGGCACAGATCGGTGAAGATTTGGATATAGCTGCCATATAGACCGATCTCTTGGGCCCGTCCCAGCTCCAAAACACCTTAAAATTGGTTTATTTGACGATCATGACAATTTGGGACTGAAATGAAAGGTATTCGGGAGTAGATAACGAATATGGTCAGGAAGAAGAAATATGCTTTATAATAAGAAATTGCCCAGGAAGTTGCCCTAACCCCAAAATGTCTAAAAACAGACAAATTGGTTGTCCGTACCAATTTGGGGCTCAAATGAAAGGCATTCGGGAGTAGATTACGAATCAGATCGAAGTGTAGGGGGTCACCCAACCTCCTAAAAACTCCCCAAATGGGCATATGACCCATCATGACTATATGGGACTCGATTTGTTTGTTTATTCCGTAGAATCAAATAATGGTCACACATAGGTTATAAAATTTTTAGATATCGGATGGTGGTTGACCCTCCGCCTTACATCAAAAACGCCACCCAAAACCAAACGACGACTGATGGGCCCAATATGGGTATCAAATGAGGGGTGTTGGAGACTAGAAAATTAATATCATATTAAATTTTGGGTTCAAGTACCCAGCGGGCCGCCCCACCCCAAAAACTCCTCTAGACAGAAATATTTGACGTTCCTATCATAAAGGACTCAAATGAAAAGTATCCGGCAGTTGATTACAAATATGGCATAAAAAATTAGGTCCAAGTAATGTGAGGTCGCCTCACCCCAAATACCCCAAATGGGCACATCAGCCAACCATGTCTATAAGGGATTCAAATGAAAGATATTTAGGAGTAGATAAAAAATATGACATTAAAATTTGCATTCAATTGGCTCTTTTCCTCTTAAAAATACGTCAAATAGGTAAGTTTCCAATATCGAACTCAAATGAAAGGTATATGAGAGTAGAAATCGAATTTGATATCCAATTTTGGGGGTACGCCCTAAATCACCCCTTAAATTGAACTTTATTTGCGACTATAGCAAAATGGAACTCATATCATCGGTATTTGGGAGTAAAGAACGAATTTGATATCTATTTTCTGGGCAAACTGCCGGTGGCCTCCCAAGCCCCAAAATACCCACCAAACGGTTCATACTTGTCGACCATGACAAAATGGGGTACAAAGTAAAAGAATTTGGGAGTGGACACGAATTTGAAATGAGTTGCAACCGAGCTATCTACATTCGTGTGAAAAATTACCCATATCAGACCATTATCAAAAAACATTGAGCTACAATTGGGGTTCTTAGTCTGCCAAGCTATCGCATTCTACACTTTAAAATATAACTCTTCTTGGTTAAAAATCTAAATTTTTAAAACCAAGTTTGTTGCTTTTAACATTTTTAACCCACATTCAGTTCGGAGAAACAAATTTGAGCCCACAGCATAGTCGATAGAAATCTTAACTTTTTCTCAAGCCCCTTGAATTTAGGTGTTGCGTATGTATGTGTGAGTGTGTATGTGTGGGTGTCAATAAATCTTGGCATAAAATCTCACACATTTTTTGCAAACGCTCATTACACAATGCCAAGGGAATTGTGCTGTTAAGCACTTTTCCCTCCACTAGATCCCAGTAATTATGTACAAAATAAATACAGGGTGGCTGATGAAAGCCGCTACCAAAAAAAAATGTAATAACTTTTTTTCTATTTAATAATAATAATTTAATAATTAATTTAATTAATTAATTAATTAATTTAATTAATAATAATTTAATAATTAATTTAATAATTTAATTTAACATGAATAAAAGAAAAATGTATTCCATACACCGAAAAAAAAATGTAGCAATATTCATCATTGTAGCAATATTCATCAGCCACCCTGTATGACCCTTATTTGTGTTTAAAAGACGACGCTCAACTGCCTGAGCAACCGTCTCAGCAGCAGCAGTGGCACATTCCATGGGTGACTCTTATCATTTCATATGCCGGAGGGTAGCAACAATAATTCTGACTTGTTCATCGTAGCACAATGTAATTAAGTTTGTCATTCAAATAAAACTTCCTGAAAACGCACTTTTCCTACGACTTTCTCCAGCAGCAGCAGCAGCAGCAGCAAGGACGACAACAAGGAGCCATAGAGTAAAAAGGCGACAAGACGAACGATCCAATCGTATGGCAAAGCACAGCAGTGCTGTGAGCGACATCGGCCAGGACGGCGGTGGCAGCAACAGCAGCGGCTGCAAAGTACACGCAAAATTTACATTTATCTTATTTTTTGGATTTGCTTTTCACGTTTAAGTGTTTGTATTGCCCTTAAAGTGTTGTAATTACTTTAACACGTTTTAACGTTTCTTTTTTCTAGCTTTTCTTCTCTTCTTTGGTGGGCTGCCTGCGCCATGGCCACTCGCACTCGTGCTGGCAGTGCACTAAAAAAACTTAAACCTTTTTCTTTTGGTGTGTTAGTCGTTCTTCGTCCTTTCCATCACCAGCAACACCATCGCCCCAAAGTGGTAGTCCAAAAGGGAGAGCATGTAAATGTGGGACTGTGTACTGGTGTCCTTTTTTGTTGTTGTTTTCCTTGTGGACAACTTAGTAATGTTTGCATTCCTTGGCCGTCCCTTAGCCCCTGCTTGCCAGCCAAGGCATTGTGGCATTGGCTTTGACTTCAGATTAAGGCCGCCTTAGCCTTATCCCCAGAGAGAGAGGGAGAGAGATGGAGAGAGAGAGAGAGTGTGAATGTGTTTTAAGAGTAATGACGTCAATAAGTTTAACATAATTTGCTTTTAATTGATTTGGCAAACATTGCTTGTTTGTTTCGAAGTGAAACTTTCGACACCCAAAAGACAAAAGGAAAAGCACACAGACCAAAACAAAAATTTCCAAGGCATGTTTGCCTGCAAATGGGATTGTTACGGTCTTTTTTTTTTCCTGTTCGACCTATTTGGGTGTTTAAAAGAATGTTTCTACTCTCCAAAAAAAAAACTCTTTTGTTTTCTTGGGCACCTCTAATTTTTAAACAATCAAGTATTGCATGAAATAGTTAATTTAGTAGGCTTTTCCTAATGGAAATTTGCGGAAAACTTATTTCGGCTGAATGAATTGAAAGCCCAACATTGGGTACTTTTTCTGAGCATAAAAGACATTTCATTATTTTAGGAAAATTCGATACTTTCCTTTTCATTTAGAAAATTGTACTAACTTTTTTGCGTGAGTGTTGCCGGTTTGCGTGTCAAGTTAGATTAGCATTAGTTTATTGTGATGCTTTAAGGGTGTTAAGAACTAAATGAATTGCATATTTGTCAGACATTATGATGGTTAAGGAAACATTTTCACTTCCTATTTCTATGGTGGCACAACAGTGTTTCACGCTTTAAAAATAGGATTATAGTCCGCTTAGATTAAAATCTACACCAAAGTCAAATAAAAATATTTTTCAATAAAAAAAAGTGTTTTGTAGGTCGTTTGTTTAGCAGACTCTGGTAGACAAGCATATATCATGTGGGGAAGGTGATATCTATTCCCTCATGCTGCTTCGGTCTGACGCTACAAAAATAGTGCAATGGATAATATTTAAAATTTATTAAGAAACTGGAGGCCACCATAGCTCAGAGGTTTGCATGTCAGCAAATGACGCTGAACGCCTGAGCTCAAATCCAGAAAAAATTGTCAACGTTGGTTATGCCGTCCTAATACTGGCAAAATTTGTGAGGTACTGCAGCATTTAATATGACAGCCATATAAAAACTTCTCCACAAAGAGGTATAGCACTGCGGCATGCCGTTCGGACTAGGCATTAAAAAGAGCTCCCTTATTAGTGTGCTCAAACTTGAATCGGACTGCACTCATTGATATATGAGAAGTTTTGGCAAAATTTGCATTTGTAAGCTAACAGATCCTTGACTTTGAGTCTTGCTATTAAAGACAAAAATGTAGAAGGAAAGTCAAAATATCGTTGAAAGTTAAGTGATTGACTTTGGTTAAGACAGAAGTAAGAGCTTGCTAAGTTCAGCCGGGCCGAATCTTATATACCCTCCACCATGGATCGCATTTGTCGAGTTCTATGCGCGGTTTATCGTTTAAGGCAAACAAAGAATATTGAATAAAAACTGATATGCTATTGGAGATATCTGTCCGCCCGTCCGTCCGTCTGTCCGTCCGTCCTTCTGTCTGTCGAAAGCGCGATAGCTTTCGAAGGAGTAAAGCTAACCGTTTGAAATTTTGCACAAATACGTCTTATTAGTGTAGGTCAGTTGGGATTGTGAATGGGCCACATCGGTCCATGTTTTGATATAGCTGCCATATAAACCGATCTTGGGTCTTGACTTCTTGAGCCTCTAGAGTGTGCAATTCTTATTCGATTGGAATGAAATTTTGCACGACGTGTTTTGTTATGATATCCAACAACTGTGCCAAGTATGGTTTAAATCGGTATATAACCTGATATAACTGTCATATAAACCGATCTTTGGTCCTGACTTCTTGAGCTTCTAGAGGTCGCAATTATCATCCGATTTGCCTGAAATTTTGTTCCACGGACCCTCTCATAACCATCAAAAAACGTGTTTATTATGGTCCGAATCCGTCTATAGCCTGATATAGCTACCATATAAACCGATCTTGGGTCTTGAGTTCTTGATCCTCTAGAGGTCGCAATTCATTTTCGAATTGGCTGACATTTTACACAGGTCTCCAACATATAATTTTATTGTGGTCGAAACCGGACCATATCTTGATATAGCTCTAATAGCAGAGCAAATCTATTCTTATATCCATTTTTGCCGTAGAAGAGATACCGCGCAAAAAATGCGATTCATGGTGGGGGGTATATGAGCTTGGGCCTAGCCGAACATAGGACGCTTTTACTTGTTTTGCCTATAAAGGGATATCAGGCAAAGAACTTGACAAATGCGATTCATGGTTGAGGGTATATAAGATTTATCCAGGTCGAACTCAGCACACTTTCACTTGTTTCTGGTAGACTGTTTCCGTAGACTACGTAGTACATAAACAGAGTTCGGTCTTACCAATAATTTTTATACCCTACACCACAACTGTGGTACAGGGTATTATAACTTAGTGAATTTGCTTGTAACACCCAAATGGGAGAGAGATAGACCCATTGATAAGTATACCGATCGACTCAGAATCGCTTTCTGATCCGATTTAGCTATGTGTGTCAATCTATCTGTATGTCCGTCTGTCTATCCGTTTGTCTGTCCGTCTGTCTGTCTATCTGTCTGGCTGTCCGTCTGTCTGTCTGTCTGTCCGTCTGTCTGTCCGTCTGTCAGGCCGTCTGTCTGCCCGACTGTCAGGCCGTCTGTCTGTCCGTCTGTCTGTCCGTCTGTCTGTCCGTCTGTCTGTCCGTCTGTCTGTCCGTCTGTCTGTCCGTCCGTCTGTCTGTATGTCTGTCCGTCTGTATGTCTATCTTCGTCTGTCCATGTTAATTTGTGTACAAAGTACAGGTTGCAGTTTTCATCCGATCGTCTTCAAATTTGGTGCAGGCATGTTTTTCGGCCTACAGACGAAGCCTGTTGAAATTGGAAAAAATCGGTTCAGATTTGGATGCATTAAAGTCGTCATTTTTTAACCGATTCTCTCGAAATTCGGCAGGAGAGATTTCCTTATGACTTTCGACATTAATGATGAATTTCATAGAAATCGGTTCAGATTTAGATATAGCTGCCATAGATATATGTCGCCAGATTTTTACTCCTAAAGTCACTGCAAGCGCATTTATTGACCAATCTTCCCAAAACATCGTACAACGATTTCCTCGACGACTTCCACAATATCTGGTAAGTTTGCTCGAAATCGTTCCAGATTTAGATATAGCTCCCATATATATGTTCGTCCGATTTTCAGGAATAATGCAATAAAATTGTCATTTTTTAACCGATTCTTTTGAAATTTGGCAGAAAGGATTTTCTACTAACACTCGACATTACTGATGAATTTCATGGAAATCGGTTCAGATTTAGATATAGCTGCCATATATGTATATCGCCCGATTTGTACTCCTAAAGCCACTGCAAGCGCATTTATTGACCCATCTTCCCAAAACTTCGTACAACGATTTCCTCGACGACTTCCACAATGTCTGGTAAGTTTGCTCGAAATCGGTTCAGATTTAGATATAGCTGCCATATATATGTTCGTCCGATTTTGAGAAATTTTGCAAGAAAGTGTTCATTTTTTTAATCGATTCTTTTGACATTTTGCCAGAAGGATTTTCTTATGACTCTCGACATTGCTGGTGAATTTCATAGAAATCGGCCAGGATTTAGATATAGCTGTCATACATGTATATCGTCAGATTTTCACTCCAAGAGCCACTGCAAGCGCATTGTTTTACCATTCTTGCCAAAATTTTGCACAACGCTGAAAACCGGTTCAGAATTAGCTTCCATATATATGTTCGTCAGATTTTGGGAAATTTGCAATAATGTTTGTCATTTGCCAACGCAAGACGAAACCCGTCCCAAGCCCTGTGGGACGGGTTTCGAGGAACATATATTGTATATGGGAGCTAAGAGTGTGTTGTGACCTCTAGCATTCCTTTTCCATTGTAAAAAAGTCTTCTATCATTAAGCTCATACCGAATGAGAAATAGACGATAAGAAGTAAAAGCGTGCAAAGTTCGGCCGGACCGAATCTTGGGTACCCATCACCATGGATTCCGCTAAAAATTTACCTTATCATTGTGGGATATCGGTACTTTGGGGCAGCCTATATCACCATATTGAACGATTCGGATAAAACTTGACATGCATGTTGTAAGTCATAAGAATGGGTTTTGGGCCAAATTTCACTCAAATCGGGTGAAAATGTAGGCTTCTAAGGGCTGAAGAAGTCAATTTCGGGGATCCGTTAAAAAACCCATTCGGATCATACTTGACATGGATGTTGGAATTTATAACTCAAGTCCTTGATCCACATTTCTGACAAATCAAAGATGAAAATTGAGGCTTCTAAGGGCTCAAGAAGTCAAATCCGGGGATAGGTTTATATGGGGGATATGTCTGTTTATAGATGGATTCGGATCAAATTTGGCACCCATTTACAATCCCAACCGATCTACACGGATAGAAATAATTTGTGCGAAATTTCAAGCGGCTAGCTCTAATCCTTCGAAAGGTAGAGTGCTTTCGACAGACAGACGGAGAGACGGACGGACGGACAGACAGACGGACGGACATGGCTAGATTGACTTAAAGTGACATTACGACCAAGAATTTATATACTTTATGGGGTCTCGGGCGCATATTTCGAGGTGTAACAAACAGAATGACGAAATTAGTATTCCCCCATCCTATGGTCGATCGATCAAATTGACCGATTGGTCTCTCTAGTGTTGCAGATGCAAATGCAAATTTACCCCTGAACATTCCATTAAGGAAATGGGCCAAACTTCTCACAAACTACTGAGTGCTGTCCGATTCAATTTTGAGCTCAGTGATAAAGGACCTCTTTTTTACAGCCGAGATTGAAAGGCGAGCGACGCCTCTTTGGGGAGATGTTTTAACATAGCAAAGCTCCTCACAAATGGTGGAGGGAGGGGAGGATTGTGGTTATCCCGCTGAAATATTTTCTGATGGTCCTACCAGGATTCGAATCCAGGCGTTCAGCGTTATAGGAGGACATGCTAACCTCTGCGTATCGGTGGCCTCTTTATTTTAATGCTTTGATTCTTTGGCTCGTTTTCATTGCTAAAAAACCTATGATTGGCAAAAAATCTTGCATTTTTGGGACATCTTTTTTTCAAGAGTTAGCCAAGTGTCGCCAAAATGGTAAAAATGTTGCAAATCCTTAAAAAAAAACAATTAAGCACTTTTCCATAGTATATGACACCCATATATCCTGATTTGTTATAAACATTCTCTGCTGCTGTTGTGTTGTTCCTGTGTTCTATTTTCCTTCCCCTTTGGACTTTGTTAAGGGATTTTTTTCAATTTGCCAATTTTACTTGGCCTTAAGTTTCAAATCGCATTTTGTTAAACAACTTTTCCCAAATTAAAAAAAAAAAAATGCAAATAAATCGTTTCGGCGAAACTTTACCGAAACAGAGTAAAATTTTAAATCCAACTTATCTTAGATTTATTTTCATCCTTGAGCAATTGCTCAAGAACTCTTAACACCCTGAGTTTGTGGTGATCCCTTTGCTGACGCACTGACTGACTGTATGTTTGCCTGTCCGTCTGTCTGTCTGTCTGTCCATCTTCTAGGTCTGTTTGGCATTCATCATTTTATGTAAATTTAAGGTGCTTTCGCGTTACTTGCCGTTTGTTTTACTTCGTGGTGGCGGCCTGCGACTTTAAATGTCCTCAATTATTTTAATTTTCCTCAACATTTCGAGATGTTAAATTGGAATTTTTTGCGTTTTCATTTTCTTTTGCTTCTTTTTGGAGGGGAAGGGGAAAGAGAGGGGGGGGTGTGGGGTTTGTTTATTCATTTGCAAGAGTAGGCATTTGGAAGGCGTTGAATACTTACGACAAGTTTTTTGGTTGGTATGGTGGCGGGTGGCTGTGGCACTGGCGGACTAATGGCTTTAATGGCCTGCGTGGGCGGGGGAAAAATCTCCGCTGGCTGCTTAACGTAAAACAGATTTACTCCAAAGTGTGAAATTTTGTTGGATTTTCTAAAACACCGTAAGCGAAAAAAACCTCTCCTGCTCCTGGCTGGCTGGCTGGCTAGGGCTTGGTTCGTTGGTTGGTTGGTGGTTTTTGGCTGCGGTGTTTTTTGCTGAGAAAACGCCGCTTTTCACTTTTGTGACAAGGTTGAGGGCAGTTTCAAGGACAAAAATATGTGACGTTGGCTTTCAAAGGCGAAAATAATTAACGCACACAAAACACAACTTACTGCCGCTTTTGTTTCTTCTTTGGGGGGAGCTTTTAAGAGATATTTCAACACCAGAATTTGTTTGAGGACCAAGAGTGGGGAGACTCTTTTAAGTGATTTTTATGAGATGTCAATTTTTTAAAAGATTTCAAATTTTTTTTTTTTGCTTTGTGGGGGTTGCTAAGTAAGCACCAACTTTAGGCTGTTTTTATTTTGTTTGTAAGGACTTTGAGTGTTTTTTTTTTTTAATGTTGTTTGTTGGCAAAAATTCTTAATTTATTTGTTTTTTATGGCGACCGCACCGGTTTTTGTTTTAATTTTTGTTTTCGTTTTTTTGTATTCTTAAGACCAATAATCAACCTTTGTGTTTAAGCAAAACTCGTTGTGTTTGTTTATTTTGTCACTTTTTTTCCAGAAGAGGAAAAACTCTTTAAAAAAATGGGTTCCTTGTTTTGGGCAAATTTTTTGTTTTTGTTTTGAGAGTTTTTTTTTTTTTTTTGGTTTCTCCTTGCAGGCTTACAAAAAAGGACGCCGGAAATAGGTGACTGTGAGTGTGTTTCGTGTTTTTTAGGATTTGTGTTTGGTTTGGATTTTGTTGTATTTTTGTTCTATGAATTCACAACGTTTTTTAAGAAGCTCCTGAAATTCTCTACAAACAAATTTGTTTCCGGTTGTAGGTTGTTTGTTTTAAAGCTCTGCTACAGACAAATATGGGGATTAACTTGTTCTTCCTTGTGCTGTTTGGTTGTTGTTTATTTTTTTTTGTACGCTGATTGCACTTGAACGCGTTGTTTTCTTTTTTTCTTGGGGGGGAGGGGGGTTTTCTTTAAGAAGGCTTGACTTGACTCCCCTCAAAATATCTAGCAAAAAATTTCTCCAAAGGATACGCAAACTTCTATGTTGAACTGTAGAAAAAGGATTTCATTTTTGTTATTCTTTTATTTTTCTCGCTTGGCTTTATTATCTACGGGCGCTTGTCTAACTGATTGATTGACTAACTGACCGACTGACTTATTGATTGATTGCTAGAATGCTTGGCTGCTGGAATTCAACTACAACAATACGTTAACAGTGTGGAAACTTTGCTTTGGGTTTTCGCTACTACAACAATTTTTTTTTTTGTTTTACTTTATTTTTACAAATTGAATTTTCGATTTTGTTGTGGTTGTTGTTGTTGTTAGTTGGTTGGTTGTTTGGTTGGTTGTTTGGTTGGTTGTTGGTATTTAACTGAACTATATATTGAACTACTGCACGGCTAAGGAACGCAACGACTGATGGACTCGCTTGTCTGATAACGACTGAAGGTCCTTAAATATGGGGAGCACTGAAGCACCAAAGCGGCATACAACAATATTTTGATTTTCTGTCGCTGTCTCTGCCACGGCTGATGCTGAATGCTGCTGCTAATTCTGCTGGCGCCAACGTTGTCTGAGTTTCGGTTTCAGTTTTCGTGCTGTTTCAGTTTTCAAATTGTGGTGATAGCGATTCTGGTTCCAGTGTTTCAGTTGGGCATTTACTTGAGTAAGGAGAACGCACAGGACAACGAACAAACTCACAAACACACACACACACACCTGCATTTTATACTCAAAGCCAAAAAGGAAGAAATCACATATGAGGGCTCTAGCAACAACAATAAAAGAGCAAAGTAAAGCCACCCGCAAGCCACCCTCTCAATAAGAACGATGGCAAAGAAACAAAAACAAACTCTCGATCGCTCTCTTACTCTTTTGCTCTCTTGTTTGCTCTCTAAGGCTGGCAAACAGGAAATGTAAACATTTGCTAACAACTCTCAAACCAGAGAAAGAGAGAGAGAGCAAGAGAGAGTGAGAGAAATAAACTGCTTGCCAGTGAAAGAGCATTACTTTGTGTCAATGACAAACATTTTTTTCACAGTGTGGTGCTTTCGGCAATTCCTTTTGCCCATATTGTTGTCGTTGTCGTTGTCGTTGCTGCTGCTGGTGCTTCTGGCTGTTTTGGCTCTTTTTAGGGTTGCCGTGCAAAAATCAATTTCCTGTTCATGGCGTGGGAGTTTGAGAGAGTGAAGGCAGCAGCCATGCAAAGTCAAAACCATAATCAGACCAAGTGCTGCTCAATATCTCTGCAGGACAAAATACCCTCAAAACACCAAACAATCACCGCTGTTAGTTCACACACATCCACACACCGAACACAGTTTACTAGGCCGCCTCCTGCTGCCAGTTGTTATAGGTGTAGGTGTAGGTGTAGCGCTATGTATGCATGCTGCTGTTTTTGGGTGACATTTGGTCATGAGCGTGTAAGTGCTGCTGTGTGTGCGTGTGCGTATGCGTGTGCCTGCGTACGTTTATGTGCAAAAAAACGGAAGTGGATTTTATTTGTACGAGACCATTTAATTCGCTAAAATAACAAAGATTTCCGCTTAGTTACGAACAAAATCAATTCACTTTTAACGCAGCTAAAAAAACTCATTTGCAAACGGAAACACAATTAATCGCCTCTTAATTGAAATTTATTTCCAGAGCTATCAAAATTGTGGCCTTTTTTATGGGATTTTTTTTTTATTTTTATCACAAATTTTGATTGTTCTTTGCAGTAAACAAATTTGCTTTGGGGGTCTTTTTTTCGGGTGCCTCACCATTTCCCAAAGCATAAAAATTCACTTTCAAACAATTCCCCAAAGGCAATGTGATAGCCTAACTTGTCTCATTGTTACCTTAAAGGCTCATCACAGCATGACGTATGAAGAGATTGGGTTTTTTTTTTTTTGAGAGCACTGAATTTGCAGGACAGAGAAATTTCCCTTTTTTTAGACAAGAGGATATTGAGAGAAATGAAAGATATTTCCTGTAAAAGGCTTAGAGTTGTCGCGTTTAAGGCGATTTTGGAAAAAAAATTCTGGGATTAAAAAAAAGAGAAAAAAAAAATCCTAAGAAAAAGGGAAGGAAAAAAAAGCGACTAAATAATAACCAAAAACTACTTTTATGTGAAAATTCAGGGATTTTAATGGACTTTGGCCGAAGTTTTCAAATGGATAAGAAAACAATCAGTACCATGTCTCCAAAAAACTACAAAGTGGGAGCTTTATCCAATTCTGAAGCAATTTTGATGGACGTTAGTGGGTGTTTTCCGAAGGGTTATTATAATCCCAGTATCAAATTTCGAGCAAAGCCAATATGATGAAGATGCAATAACTAAGGCTGCAAAGGACACTTAGTTACCCAAAATCTGAAGAAACATATATATGGGAGCTACATCGAAATCTAAATGGATTTTAACCAAACTTCTTAGATATTGCGAACAATTTAGGAAAGAATGGTCAATAAATGCACTTGCAGTGGCTTAAGAAGAGAAAATCGGGCGATATGCATTTATGACATCTATATCTAAATCTGGATCGATTTCTATGAAATTCACCACTGATGTTCAGAGTTATAAGAAAGCCCTTCCTGCTAAATTTCGAGAGAATCGGTTAACATATGACCACTTCATTGCAATATTTCTCAAAATCGGGCGAACATATATATGGGAGCTATACCTAAATCTGAACCGATTTCAAGCAAACTTATTATATATTGGGGCAGGCGTCGGAGAAAGCGTTGTACAAAGTTTTGGGAAGATTGGTCAATAAATGAGCTTGCTGTGACTCTAGAAGTTATAATCGGACGATATATATATATATGAGAGCTATACCTAAATCTGGGCCGATTTCCATGAAACTCATCAGTAATGTTGAGAGTCATAAGAAAATACTTCCTGCCAAATTTCCAGAGTATCGGGTAACAAGTGACCATTTTATTGCTGTATTAGTGCAAATCGGACGAACATATATATGGAAGTTATATCCAAATCTGAACCGATTTCTATGAAATTTACAAATAATATCGAGAGTCATAAGGAAATCCTCCCTGCCAAATTTCGAAAGAATCGTTTAACAAATGACCATTATATTGCTTTATTACTGCAAATCGGACGAACATATATATGGGAGCTATATCCAAATCTGAACAGATTTTTATGCAATTCTCCAGTAACATTGAGGGTTATAAGAAAATCTTTCCTGCCAAATTTCGAGAGAATCGGTTAGCAAATGGCAATTTTATTGCTGCATTACCGCAAATCGGACGAACATATATATGGGAGCTATATCGAAATCTGAACCGATTTTTTCCAATTTCAATAGGCTTTGTCTCTGGGCCGAAAAACATGCCTGTACCGAATTTTCAGATGATAGGATGAAAACTGCGACCTGTACTTTGCACACAAATTAACATAGACAGACGGACAGGCAGACAGACGGACAGACAGACGGACGGACAGACAGACGGACAGACAGACAGACAGACGGACAGATAGACGGACAGACAGACGGACAGACAGACGGACAGACAGACAGACAGACAGACAGACAGACAGACAGACAGACAGACAGACAGATAGACAGACAGACAGACAGACAGACAGACAGACAGACAGATAGACAGACAGATAGACAGACAGACAGACAGACAGACGGTAAGACAAACAGACGGACAGACAAACAGACGGACAGACAGACAGACAGACAGACGGACAGATAGACAGACAGACAGATAGAGGGACATACAGACGGACAGAGAGACCGACAGTCAGACGGACAGAGAGACGGACGGACAGACATATATATGGGAGCTATATCCAAATCTAAACCGATTTTTCCCAATTTCAATAGGCTTCGTCTCTGGGCCGAAAGACATGCCCGTACCAAATTTTGAGACAATAGGATGAAAACTGCGACCTGTGCTTTGTGTACGAATTAACATGGACAGTCGGACACACGGACAGACAGACAGACAGACGGACGGACAGACAGACGGGGGACTGACAGACGGACATAGCTAAATCGAATCAGAAAGTGCTTCTTAGTCGATCGGTATACTTATCACTGGGTCTATCTCTCTTCCTTTTGGGTGTTACAAACAAATGCACCAAGTTATAATACCCTGTACCACAGTAGTGGTGTATTATCCGATTTTTCTGAAATTTGGGACAGTGAATTTTCTTAGGCCCTTCGCCATCGATCGTCAATTTGGCCCAGATCGGTTCAGATTTGGATATAGCTGCCATATAGACCGATCCATCGATTTCTGGTCTTAGGCCCATAAAAGCCAGATTTATTATCCGATTTTGCTGAACTTTGGGACGGAGAGTTTTCTTAGGCCCTTCGACATTCTCCTTCAAATTGGCTCAGATCGGTCCCGATTTGGATATAGCTGCCATATAGACCGATCTGCCAATAAAGGGCACATTTATAATCCGATTTCACTGAAATTTGACACAGTGACGTATGTTAGGCTTTTTGATATCCGTGTCGTATATGGTTCAGATCGGTTTTGTTTTTAGATATGATATTTGGTCCAAATCGGAACATATTTCGATATGGCTGCTATGGGGCATAATGTACGCATTTTCACCAGATTTTGACGAAAGGTGATTTACATATATACCCGAGGTGGTGGGTATCCAAAGTTCGACCCGGCCGAACTTAACGCCTTTTTATACCCTCCACCATAAGATGGGGGGTATACTAATATCGTCATTCTGTTTGTAACTACTCGAAATATTCGTCTGAGACCCCATAAAGTATATATATTCTTGATCGTCGCGACATTTTATGTCGATCTAGCCATGTCCGTCCGTCTGTCCGTCCGTCCGTCCGTCCGTCTGTCTGTCGAAAGCACGCTAACTTCCGAAGGAGTAAAGCTAGCCGCTTGAAATTTTGCACAAATACTTCTTATTAGTGTAGGTCGGTTGGTATTGTAAATGGGCCATATCGGTCCATGTTTTGATATAGCTGCCATATAAACCGATCTTGGGTCTTGACTTCTTGAGCCTCTAGAGTGCGCAATTCTTATCTGATTGGAATGAAATTTTGCACGACGTGTTTTGCTATGATATCCAACAACTGTGCCAAGTATGGTTAAAATCGGTTCATAACCTGATATAGCTGCCATATAAACCGATCTTGGGTCTTGACTTCTTGAGCCTCTAGAGTGCGCAATTCTTATCCGATTGGAATGAAATTTTGCACGACGTGTTTGGTTATGATATCCAACAACTGTGCCAAGTATGATTCAAATCGGTCCATAACCTGATATAGCTGCCATATAAACCGATCTTGGGTCTTGACTTCTTGAGCCCCTAGAATGCGCAATTCTTATCCGATTCGAATAAAATTCTGCATGACGTGTTTTGTTATGATATCCAACAACTTTGCCAAGAATGGTTCAAATCGGTTCATAACCTGATATAGCTGCCATATAAACCGATCTTGGGTCTTGACTTCTTGAGCCTCTAGAGTGCGCAATTCTTATCCGATTGGAATGAAATTTTGCACGACGTGTTTTGTTATGATATCCAACAATTGTGCCAAGTATGGTTCAAATCGGTTAATAACCTGATATAGCTGCCATATAAACCGATCTTGGATCTTGACTTCTTGAGCCTCTAGAGGTCGCAATTATTATCCGATTTGCCTGAAATTATGTACTACGGATCCTTTCATGACCATCAATATAGGTGTTTATTATGATCTGAATCGGTCTATAGCCCGATACAGCTCCCATATAAATCGATCTCTCTATTTTACTTCTTGAGCCCCCAAAGGACGCAATTATTATTCGAATTGGCTGACATTTTACACAGGTCTCCAACATGTAATAATATAATAATAGCAGAGCAAATATTTTCTTATATCCTTTTTTGCCTAAGAAGAGATGCTGGGAAAAGAACTCGGCAAATGCGATCCATGGTGGAGGGTATATAAGATTCGGCCCGGCCGAACTTAGCACGCGTTTACTTGTTACTTGTTGTTTTTCTTCTACTACTTAAATTTTATAGAATCCCAATTTTTTACTTTTCTGCAAAATATAACGGTTTTCATTTCGTCAAAATCATACGGCATCATCTGTTTTTTGATCAAATATCCAAAAAAAAAAAAAATGTTGGTCATTGTTGTTGTCTTTGGGGAATGTGGAACATTTAAACTCCCCCAAATAGTGGGTGTAAGTGGGAACATGTCAGTGCGCTCTCTGACTATAGGAAAATAACTTAAATGCGCAGGTACCATAATTGCAGGAGTTGTTCAACTAATAAATGCGGCAGATGAAGGTAATTCTCGGTGATATAAAATCATAATAATAAAAAAACAAAATACATTTAAACAATTTCATTTGGCAACATCAAAATCACTTAATATGAAATAAGTTTGCAGAAAGCATTTCAAATGCCTCTAGAACCTTAAACCCCAAACCCATTTTAAACTTGACCCCAAACTCCGCAGGTTTACGTTCTTATAAATCGATGGTTGCACGTTATATGTTTGAGCTCGAATTGCTTTTGGGCAAATTCCAGTGGTTCACAATTGCCAAATTCTCACACAAACAAACACACAGAGCCATGCGAAATCATACCCCTGGTGATAGAACTGCAGGCAACGCTACATTGCGGAAGGGGGGCCGTTTGAGCGAAGCCAAGAAAACACACAACAAATAGTGTCAACTTGACATTGCGCTACGTGCGTCAATGTTCCAGACAACACTCAGGACAACAATGCGAGACAATGCTCGCATTACGTGCGTTCCTCCACTAGGAACGCCACCCAGAGCAATGAAAAAAGAACGGCAAAGCCGCACACAATCTAGCTCACCAGGCAAGCCAAAAATACGAAGAAGCAACATTCTCACTTTACATCAAACAGACGTCGACCGACCGACCACCCGCACCATACTCCAACAGCCCAGGCTCACACACTTATGCAGGCATTCCTTTGGCTTACATACACGTGCGCCTACACACACACACACGCACACGCCACGCATAAAGCATTTGCAAACTTTAACCCATCCCAGAGATGAAATGAAACGGAACAAAGAGAATTTAGAGAGCCGCGAGTAAAATTTACCAAGGCGGTGGAAAAAAACAAGACTTCAAATCAAATAGTTTTAAACTAGTTTGAAGTCCCAAAAGGTGCATGGGAACATTCCGACACATTGGCCCCCACATTACCACAAACACACGACGCACTCCCACTTACCTACATGGGGAGAAACACACTCACCGACTCACTCGGCCCAACTCACGCACTCAAATTGTATGGAGAAGATGTTGGTTAAATGTAACAACAAAGTAATCAAATTTACTGAACTGGAGAAAGTTTTTATTAACTCTTGCGCTCTTTGCCAGTTGAGTCTATGCCAGCGGAGAACAGCTGTATGAGAGTACAGACAATTGAGATGCTCTCATCATGCGCCTTTTCAAATTAGTCTCTAGTGCTCTCAACTTTTCGTCTCTAATGTCTCGCATTCACGCTCCATGATTTTGTCTATGAGAATGCGCATGGCAGCAACTTTTGTATACAATTTCCCGCCAACAAAACGGCGTCTGCTGCCATGGCACCTTTATCACAGCATTCTCCGGCTTTTTGACATACCCCATTGGAAATTCAATGACCGCAGACATTCATCTCTGTCCGAGTTGGCTGACCTAACTCGGGATAATATTGAACTAAAATGAAATTTATTGAGAAGATGGCTACAAAACTTGCTTACTTTACTTAAATTGGCTATGACAGAATATTTGTTCCACTAGCCGAACATAGAATAGTCTTCCAAGCGCCTCGATCTTCTGTGCTCATTCTAAAATCTCTGACACCAAGTTTCGAGGTGTCTCCCACCACTTGATCTTTCCATTGGGCTTTTGTTATTCCCGGTTTGCGTGTACCACCGTGTTTGCCTTCAAAAGACTTCTTTGCTGGAGCTTCTTCATACATTCTGACAACATGACCTAGCCAACGCAACCGTTGTATTTTGATGAGAGTAACTAACGTCGTCATTCAGCTCATACAGCTCGTGGTTCATACATCGCCTATATTCTCTATTAACACAAACTGGTCCATATATTTTACGAAGAATCTTTCTCTCAAATACTCCAAGAACTGCCTCATCTGCTTTCACAAGTACACATGCCTCAGAACCATAACAAGACGGGTAGTATCAATGTCGTATATAGTGTAATCTTCGTCTGTCGAGAGGTGGCCTTGTTTCTAAACTGCTTACTTAGTCCAAAATAGCATCTGTTTGCCAGTATTATTCTTCGCTTAATCTCAAAACCGGTGTCATTCATTTCGGTTACGGCGGTGCCGAGGTAGATCAAAGTTGTGATTCCCAACTTTCTCCATGTTCTTTATCTGCTCGGTTGTACAAGGCTTTTTGGGAGTGGAGACCATCCATTTCGTCTTATCTCCATTTACTGCCAGACCCATTTTCACTGACTCATCTCTTTCGAAGCTTTCAAAGGCTGCAGGTTCTTTTTCCGGTGACCGACCTATGATGTCGATGTCGTCGGCATAGGCGAGTAGCATGTGTTCTCTTGTGATAAGTGTGACATATGTATTCACATCTGCATCTCGTATAATCTTCTCCAACAGGATATTAAAGAAATCACACGATAGGCTGTCTCCTTGTCTGAAACCTCCTTTGGTTTTAAATGGTTCGGAGAGACTCCTTCCTATTCATACTGAGGAACGTGTATCAGCAAGTGTCATTCTGCAGAGTCTTATTAATTTTGCAGGAATACCAAACTCAGACATGGCTTGAAATACCTTTGAACGTAAAGGAATATCGAAGGCGGCTTTGTAGTCAACAAAGAGATGGTAGGTGTTGATTTGTCCCTCTCGGGTCTTTTCCAGGATTTGGCGCAGTGTGAATATCTGGTCCATGGTGGATTTACCAGGTCTAAGGTCGCACTGATAGGGCCCAATTATCTCATTGACTTTAGGTTTTAACCGTTCACACAGTACACTCGAGAGTATCTTGTATGCGATGGGGAGGAGACTTATTCCTCTGTAGTTGGCACATTCCGTCTTGTCTCCTTTCTTGTGTACGCGACATAGTATGCTGAGGTTCCAATCATCGGGTATGCGTTCTTCTAGCCAGATTGCGCAGATAAGCTGATGCATACGCCTTATCAGCATGTCGCCTCCGGTCTTAAATAGTTTAGCGGGTAAGCCGTCGGCTCTTGCTGCCTTGTTGTTCTTTAGTCGGGTCACTGCAACCTGGACCTCATTTTGACTAGGACGCGAACATTCTATACCATCATCAGGGATTGTTTCTGCGGTATCCTCTCCGCCGCCAACGTCGGAAACTAGCAGTTGGGTCAAATGTTCTTCCTAGTATCCTTATCTGTGTTAGTTACCAGATTTCCTTTTTTGTCTCTGCAGGAGGATGTGCTTGCATCAAAGCCATCGGTTTGATGTTTAATTCTTTGGTATCATTTCTGGACTTCATTTTGATTTCTGTACATCTCAATTCGCTCACACTTACGTCTTTCCATTTCCTTTTTCTTTTTGCGCAATAGACGTTTCTCCTCTCTCTTTTTGTCCGGATACCTCTCCTTCATCTGGTATTGGTCTATACGCCGCATTCTTGCCTTCAGTAGCATCTCGACACTCTTGGTCGTACCATGGGTTTCTTGGAGTAGGCTTCCGGTACCCAAGTACGGATTTCGCAGCATTTTCCATGGGGTGGGCAATAGTTTGCCACTGCGCCATTATATCATCGGAACAAGGAGTGCTTTCATCAAGCAGCAGTTGGGTCAGTCGAGTGGAGTATGCCGCTGCCGTTTGTTGTGTATGCAGCTTTTAAATGTCCAGCTTTCGTACAGTGTCAGATCGTACTTTCCTCGCCATGATCAAACGGGTGCGAACCTTTGCTGCAACAAGGTAATGATCCGAATCTATATTCGCTCTACGATGAATGTCTTCCATCTATCACAACGTGATCAATTTGGTTTCTCGTGTTTTGATCAGGTGACAGCCATGTGGCTTTGTGAATATTTTTATGTTGAAATCTGGTGCTACTAACTACCATGTTTTTTGCCGCGTCGAAATCTATCAGCCTCAACCCATTACTGGACGTTATCTCGTGGAGGCTAAACTTTCCGACTGTTGGACCAAAAATGTCTTCCTTCCCTATTTTCGCATTAAAATCTTCCATAACGATTTTATTATCATGGGCGGGGCAGCGGTCATATTCTCTCTCTAGGCGCTCAAAAAATATCGTATGAAAGGTCTTAGACGCATATTTCGAGGTGTTACAAACGGAATGACAAAATAAGTGAAGGGTATAAAAATCAGTTTTGCAAATGTCTTCTCAAATCACCAAATACGAGCCTGAGTGGAGGCTATCTACATTGCAGAGTGACCCCATAGCACGATCTGCGGCAATAAGTGATTCATTCCTGGTCAGCTTGTCGGCCGTTTCTTTCCCCTCTACACCTTGATGGCCCTGGACCAAGCCTAGAGAACTCGGTCACAGTCATTCAAAGTTTATAGAGCAGCAGTCTGGATTTTAATTCACTGCGTATTGCTCAACTGCTCAGTTATCTCGAATGTGGGCAACAAGGTTTCTCTGTCAGCAACCAGAGTTTATAATTGGCCATGAACATTCCATTAAGGAACAGGGGCAGGCTTCTCACATATTAATGAGTGTTATGCCAATCAAGTTTATCATTGACCATAATAAGGGGCTTTCTTTTCATAACCGAGTCCCAATAGCGTGCCACAATTTGACACCTCTTTATGGAGAAGTTTTTACATGGCAAAGTACCACACAAATGTCGCCAGTACTAGAAGGGGATAACCACAGCTGACAACTTTTTCTAATATTCTAGCCAGGATTCGAACCCAGAGGTCGAGCGTCAGAAGCGAGCATGCCAACCTCAGTGCTACAGTGGCCTCCAAGCTCCAAGAGTGTTGGTGGCAAAAGACTGGAGGACCTTTTACTTCTAACTTTGCCACAAGTTGTAGTAAAATATGCGGAGGACATGAAAAATCCGTTCGGGATAGTTGGTGGTTGGAAAATTTACACCCTTGATGCTCACATTCGCATACGCCACTCGACTGACCCAACTGCTTGATGAAATCACTCCTTGTTCCGAAGATATAATGGCGCAATGGCAAACTATTGTCCACACAATGGAAAATGCCGCGAAATCCGTACTTGGGCACCGGAAGCCTCCTCCAAGAAACCCATGGTGCGACCAAGAGTGTCGAGATGCTACTGAAGCCAAGAATGCGGCGGCATATAGAGCAACCCTGCAATCAGTAGCAACGGGTCAGATGAAGGAGAGGTATCGGGAGAAAAGGAAAGAGGAGAAACGTCTATTCCGCAGCAAGAAAAAGGAAATGGAAAGACGTGAGCGTGAGCGAATTGAGATGTACAGGAGTCAGAATGAAGTCCGCAAATTCTAAAGGGTGATTTTTTTGAGGTTAGGATTTTCATGCATTAGTATTTGACAGATCACGTGGGATTTCAGACATGGTGTCAAAGAGAAAGATGCTCAGTATGCTTTGACATTTCATCATGAATAGACTTACTAACGAGCAACGCTTGCAAATCATTGAATTTTATTACCAAAATCAGTGTTCGGTTCGAAATGTGTTCATTCACCGTAACGTTGCGTCCAACAGCATCTTTGAAAAAATACGGTCCAATGATTCCACCAGCGTACAAACCACACCAAACAGTGAATTTTTCGGGATGCATGGGCAGTTCTTGAACGGCTTCTGGTTGCTCTTCACTCCAAATGCGGCAATTTTGCTTATTTACGTAGCCATTCAACCAGAAATGAGCCTCATCGCTGAACAAAATTTGTCAAAATTTGAACACATTTCGAACCGAACACGGATTTGGTAATAAAATTCAATGATTTGCAAACGTAAGTCTATTAATGATGAAATGTCAAAGCATACTGAGCATCTTTCTCTTTGACACCATGTTTGAAATCCCACGTGATCTGTCAAATACTAATGCATGAAAATCCTAACCTCAAAAAAATCACCCTTTACCAAAGAATTAAACATCAAACCGATGGCTTTGGTGCAGGCTCATCCTACTGCAGAGACAAAGAAGGAAATCTGGTAACTGACACACATAGCATGCTGAGGATATGGAAAGAAAATTTTATCCAACTTCTAGTGTCTGACTTTGACGGCGAAGAGGATACCGCAGAACCAATCCCTGATGATGGTATAGAATGTTTATCTCCTAGTCAGAATGAGGTTCAAGTACCAGTGACCCGACTAAAGAACAACGAGGCAGCAGGAGCCGACGGGTTACCCCCTGAACTATTTAAGACAAGAGGCGACACGCTGATAAGGCGCAAGCTGGCTAGAAGAACGCATACCCTATGATTGGAACCTCAGCATACTATGTCCCGTATACAAGAAAGGAGACAAGACGGAATGTGCCAACTACAGAGGAATAAGGTCCGAGGCCATGATCATACAGAAGTTAGCAATTGAAACGATATCGATGTCACTGGAAGGTGAAGCATAGGGAACAGTTAGAGTTGGAAAAGAGTTTCAGATATCACCCAACTTGAGGGAAACCTTGCTGCTCTTTTGAAGTTTCGCCTTCTTATTCCCATATTGAACATGGACTGACGAGCACACAAATAATTCGCGACCCAATGCTTAGGGCTATGACGTTTTGGCGATGCTCTCAAAAAGTGTGGACCTACATCATGACATCGCTTAACCCGTTAGTGACCTCGGTGTATATGTGCGATAGTGACTTCGTGCATAGCTTTCAAGGATAATTTGGTCACTAAATCAAAGGACTTCTTTGATTCAGTTAACCTAAAGAAAACAGAATAGTAACAAGTAAAAAGGCGTTAAGTTCGGCCGGGCCGAACTTTGGATACCCACCACCTCGGGAATATACGTAAACCACCTTTTATCAAAATCCGGTGAAAATTGTATACCTGAATTTCGGCGACATCGGATAATAAATGCACCTTTTATGGGCCTAAAACCTTAAATAGAGAGATCGGTCTATATGACAGCTATATCCAAATCTTAACCGATCTGTGCCACATAGAAGAAAGATGTCGAAGGGCCTAAGGCAACTCACTGTTCCAAATTTCGGCGACATCCGACAATAAATGAGCATTTTATGGGCCCAAAACCTGAAATCGAGAGATCGGTCTATATGGCAGCTATATCCAAAATTGGTCCGATCTGCACCAAATTGATGAGGGATATCAAAGAGCCTAACACAATTTATGTCCCAACTTTCAGCAAAATCGGATAGTAAACGTGGCTTTCATGGGCCTAAGACCCTAAATCTGAGGATCGGTCTATACTGCAGCTATATCCAAATCTGAACCGATCAGAGCCAAATTGACGAAGGGTGTCGAAGGGACTAACACAACTCACTGTCCCAAATTTCAGCAAAATCGGATAATAAATGTGGCTTTTATGGGCCTATGACCTTAAATCCGAGGATCGGTCTATATGGCAGCTATATCCAAATCTGAACCGATCTGGGCCAAATTGGCGAATAATGCCAAAGGGCCTAACGCAACTCCCTGTCCCAAATTTCAGCAAAATCGGATAATAAATGTGGCTTTTATGGGCCTAAGACCCAAAATCGTAGGATCAGTCTATATGGCAGCTATATCCAAATCTGAACCGATCAGAGCCAAATTGACGAAGGGTGTCGAAGGGCCTAACGCAACTCACTGTCCCAAATTTCAGCAAAATCGGATAATAAATGTGGCTTTTATGGGACTATGACCTTAAATTCGAGGATCGGTCTATATGGCAGCTATATCCAAATCTGAACCGATCTGAACCAAATTGACAAAGGATTTTGAGGGGCCTAACACAACTCACTGTCACAAATTTCAGCAAAATCGAATAATAAATGAGGCTTTTATGGGCCTTAGACCCTAAATCTGAGGATCGGTCTATATGGCAGCTATATCCAAATCTGAACCGATCTGGGCCAAATTAACAGAGGAAGTCGAAAGGCCTAACAAAACTCACTGTCCCAAATTTCAGCGAAATCGGATAATAAATGAGGCTTTTATGGGCCTAAGACCCTAAATCGGAGGATCGGTCTATATGGGGGCTATATCAAGATATAGTCCGATATAGCCCATCTTCGAACTTAACCTGCTTATGGACAAAAAAAGAATCTGTGCAAAATTTTAGCTCAATATCTCTATTTTTAAAGGCTGTAGCGTGATTTCAACAGACAGACGGACAGACGGACAGACGGACGGACATGTCTAGTTCGTCTTAGATTTTCACGCTGATCAAGAATATATATACTTTATAGGGTCGGAAATGGATATTTCGATGTGTTGCAAACGGAATGACAAAATGAATATACCCCCATCCTTCGGTGGTGGGTATAAAAAGTATTTAATCTACCATTTATTTAGTATTCTTGTTTATTTTTAGTACCTTCACTTACTTGTTAGGGCGTTCCAAAATGAGCAGCTGTAAGCTCATCCACACATATATGAAAATACTGGGATAGCTTTGCATGGCAATTTCATTTAAAGCCGTCAGTTTCAAATACAAAGAGTGTATGATGACCTCTTTTCGTTAACTTGTTTTTAACTTTTAACCAAATTAATTCAGTTTTTACGAGCCCCAACGTTAGATCCCCTTAAATGGTAGGTAAATAAAATTTTATATGTCAAAAATCATCTCCATCTCCAAAAGATTCGTAGAAATGTCAAAACGGCTGGGTTGCAAGGCGTCACACGCTTCGCCACACTTCCAAACACAGTGTGGGTACATAAATCTCGACTTGATTGGGGTATATGAAAAACACATATCAGGAAGGACATACGCACATGCTCACATACATTGCATAGCTTCATACACATACATACATAAGTAAGTAGCTGTGGATAGATGTTGTCACACATGCACACACACTCAAAGAACCACACATGTGAATCTATGAAGAGCGAAGGTCATACTCTACTGGCTACGGTCCATGTAAAAGGGAGAACTCATGTACTGCGAACAAAAAAAAAAAAAGAATAAAATCTATGCCATAATTCTTTTATATCGTTAAAATAGTGAATGGCAAATAAAAGTTAAAGTTGCGAAACTGAAACACTCTTGCAATATTTTTTTTCTGTCTTCTTCATAATTTTTTTTCGTTTTAGTTTTGGTATAAACCCAAGCCGAGAGACGGTTTAACACAGGAACGCATAGCACCGACTAACCAAGCTATGCAGAGTGAAATATGTATGGCATATGACAACAGCATTGAGTCAATGAATCAAGACTCCTACCACGTGAAGCCTTAAAAGTCATATAATCTCAAAAAATGTTTAAACTCAACATTAGTTAAAATGAACTAGATTAGAGCATTATTGAACTTCATACAAAGTCATGCTTATTTTGGCCGGCTTTGTCATATTAAGCCTTGTGTCCATACAAAGTGTCACCCTTAAAAATGAGTTTTTATACTTACCACCGAAGGATGGGGGTATACTCATCCATTTTCGACCCTATAAAGTCTACATATTCTTGATCAGCGTAAAAATCTAAGACCGTCCGTCTGACTAATGAAATCACGCTACAGTCCTTAAAAATACAGTTATTGAGTTGAAACTTTGCACAGATTTTCTACTTGACCATAAGCAGGTTAAGTTCGAAGATGGGTTATATCGGATTATATTCTGATATAGCCCCCATATAGACCGATCCGCCGATTTAAGGTCTTAGGCCCATAAAAGCCACATTTATCAGCCGATTTTGCTAAAATTTGGAACAGTGAGTTGTGTTAGGCCCTTCGACATTCTGCGTCTATTTGGCCCAGATCGGCCCAGATTTGGATATAGCTGTCGTATAGACCGATCCTCCGATTTAGGGTCGTAGGCCCATAAAAGCCACATTTATTAGCCGATTTAGCCGAAATTGGGGACAGTGAGTTAAGTTAAGCCCTTTGACATACTTCTGCAATATGGCACAGATCGGTCCAGATTTGGATATAGCTGCCATATAGACCGATCTTTCGATTTAGGGTTTTGGGCCCATTAAAAGCCCCTTTATTGTCCGATTTAGCCGAAATTGGGGACAGTGAAATAAGTTAAGCCCTTTGACATACTTCTGCAATATGGCACAGATCGGTCCAGATTTGGATATAGCTGACATTTAGACCGATCCACCGATTTAGGGTCTTAGGCCCATAAAAGCCACATTTATCATTCAATTTTGCTGAAATTTTGGACAGTGAGTTGTCTTAGGTCCTTCAAAGTCTTTCTTTAATTTGGCCCAGATCGGTTCAAATTTGGATATAGCTGCCATATAGACCGATCCTCCGATTTAGAGTCTTAAGCCCATAAAAGCCACATTTATTATCCGATTTTGCTGAAATTTGGGACAGTGAGATGTGTAGGGCCATTTGACTTAGTTGTTAAATTTAGCCCAGATCGGTCTAGATTTGAAAATAGCTGCCATATAGACCGATCCTCCGATTTAGGGTCGTTGGCCCATAAAAGCCACATTTATTATCCAATTTTGCTGAAACTTGGGACAGTGAGTTGTATTAGGCCCTTCGACGTCCTTCCTCAATTTGGCCCTGATCGGTTCAGATTTGGATATAGCTGCCATATAGACCGATCTGTTGGATTTAGGGTTTGGGGCCATAAAAGGCGCATTCATTGTCCGAAATCGCTGAAATTTGAGACAATCAGTTGTCTTTGGCCCTTCGACATCCTTCGTCAATTTGGCCCTGATCGGTTCAGATTTGGATATAGCTGCCATATAGACTGATCTCTCGGTTTAAGGTTTTGGGGCCATTAAAAGCGCATTTATTGTCCGATTTAGGTGAAATTTGGGACAGTGAGTTAAATTAAGCCCCTTGACATACTTCTGCAATATGGCACAGATCGGAATAGATTTGGATATAGCTGTCATATAGACCGATCTCTCGATTTAAGGCTTTGGGCCCATAAAAGGCGCATTTATTGTCAGATTTCGCCGAAATTTGGAACAGTGCGTTGTGTTAGGCTCTTCGACATTTTTCTGCATCTTGACCAAAATCGGTTCAAATTTGGAGGCGCATTTATAATCCGATGTCACTGAAATTTGACACAGTGACTTATGTTAGCCTTTCGACATCTGTGTCGTATATGGTTCAGATCGGTTTATTTTTAGATATAGCTACTAAAAAACCAACATTTTGTTATAGAAAACTGAACAATGGCTTGTACTTATTAGTATTTGGTCCAAATCGGAACACATTTCGATATAACTGCTATGGGACATAAGGTATGCAATTTTCATCGGATTTTGATGAAAGGTGGTTTACATATATACCCGAGGTAGTGGGTATCCAAAGTTCGGCCCGGCCGAACTTATCACCTTTTTACTTGTTTTGTCTTTTTTCATCCCTACGAATCGACCCTCCCTAAAGAATAAACTTTTTAGGCTTTTAGACCAAAATTTGGGAGTCTTACTAACAGGATGTCGAAATAGGCTTCAGCTTAGTATCTCAACTTGTGAAGACTGTTGTGTGATCACTACAGACAGACGGACAAACAGACGTGTGGTGGCGATAAATTTTCCTCTACCAAAGTAATGGAACTTGGACAATATTCTGTAGAACAACACCTTGCATAGAGAAGTCTTAATGAATGTTTCCATAAAACTCATCCGTCCCCATGCAATTAGACGTGGCTTTTTATACATACGTAAATGTGGATGTTTTCATGTTCTTACATACAGAGACACCGTTCACAAGCGTTGAGGTAAGTGGTAATAAAAATACCAACAAAAACAACGGCTTTTTGTTTTCCTGGATAACTTTAGTGACTGACTGACTATGCGGCTGAGTGAGTGGGTTGTGGTGGTAAGGTATCGTGATGGAGGCAGATCGAGGGGATCATAAAGACTGTCACTGCCATCGTTGTGGTGCGACGCGACTGTTTGCCATATACGATGGGCCATTCCGGTGTTACAGTAAAAATATGAATAAATGCTACATTTGAGAGCGTAAGTGTGGTTGTGTGTCGGCACAAGGATAAGAGAACACGTTGTTCGACTATCACAGAGTGTGTGTGTGTGTGTGTGTGTGTGCGTTTGTATGTATGTTGCGAGAGAAGCGATAACAGAACATAAATTATAAATGCTCGTAACATTTATGCGTTTTATGAATGAATAAAAACGGGCACGAAAAATACACACACACACACACACACGTAGACGCACATACCAATTGAGCGACGGACGGCCCCTAGGAAGTTCCCAAAAAAAAAACAAAAAAAATATGCTTTCAACGACCAAAGGAAAATGCGAATGCAAATGAATGTTAAACTGTATGTGAGAGTTTGTGTGTATGAACTGAGATGGGGTGAGGGCGGGATGTAGGACACAGCGTCGGAGGCCAAGATGAACGCTGCCACACTACAGCGGTTATTAAAATGTTTTCATTTCTGCAGTAAATCTTAAATTTTTTACAATTACACGTTAACAAACAATACGTTTCTCCCTTTCTCCCTTCTACCGTTACCCCCCCTTTTCCACCATTTGTTTGGGGTTCACTTTTATTTCTATTTCAACACACACAAAAATGTGCACCGTCATAGCGAAGGAATATGTTCGCGGATATGTTGGCATAGCTTCCTGATGAAAGCGAATATTTCTTTATACAGTGACTTGAGCTGTGGTCAAAAGTCTCTGGGCTCTGTTGCTTTGGCAATGAGAAACCACTGAAAAATGATGGGGTTTTGCTAGAAATACAATGAAAATTATATTTAAAGGGATATAAAGTAGTTCAGGCATATTTCAAGGGAATGTCGTGGAAAAATTTGGCTAATATGGGAAAAGGGCTCTAAATTGAAAGTTTGCTCTTTACTACAACTATGTACCATATTCAAATGTAAGTTTGAACACCAAATTACCTAGCACCTGGCATACAGACCGAGATATCGGTCTATATGCCAGCTTTATCCAAATCCGGACCGATCTGAGCCAAATTGACGAAGGATGTCGAAGGGCCTAACACAATTCACTTTCCAAAATTTGGGCGACATCGGACAATAAATGTGGCTTTTATGTGCCTAAAACCCCAAATCGGGGAATCGGTCTATATGTCAGCTATATCCAAATCTGGACCTATCTGAGCCAAATTGACGAAGTATGTCCAGGGACCTAACAAAACTCACTGTCCCCAATTTTAGCAAAATTGGATAATAAATGTGGCTTTTATGTGCCTAAAACCCCAAATCGGGGGATCGGTCTATATGGCAGCTATATCCAAATCTGGACCGATCTGTGCCATAATGCAAAAGAATGTCAAGGGGTTAACTTAACTCACTGTCCCAAATTTCGGCGACATCGGATGATAAATGCGCCTTTTATGGGCCTAAGACCCTAAATCGGAGGATCGGTCTATATGGCAGCTATATCCAAATCTGGACCGATCTGAGCCAAATTGACGAAGAATGTCGAAGGGCCTAACACAACTCACTGTCCCAAATTTCAGCAAAATAGGATAATAAATGTGGCTTTTATGTGCCTAAAACCCCAAATCGGGGGATCGGTCTATATGTCAGCTATATCCAAATCTGGACCTATCTGAGCCAAATTGACGAAGTACGTCCAGGGGCCTAACAAAACTCACTGTCCCTAATTTTAGCAAAATCGGAAAATAAATGTGGCTTTTATGGGCCTAAGACCTTAAATCGGAGGATCGGTCTATATGGAGGCTATATGAGGATATAGTCGAATACAGCCCATCTTCGAACTTTACCTGCTTATGCACAAAAAAAGAATCTGTGCAAAGTTTCAATAATTCCATTTTTAAAGACTGTAGTGTGATTTCAACAGACAGATGGATGGACAGACGGACGGACATGGCTAGGTCGCCTTAGATTTTGACGCTAATTAAGATATACCCCCATCCTTCGGTGGTGGGTATAAACATGTCAAATCAGATAATAATTGCATAATCTATAGGCTTAAAAAGTCAATTCGGGAGATCGGTATATATGTCAGCCATATCAGGCTAGGAACCAGTTTCCACCATACACAGCACAGGCATTACACAATGTGCAAGTTTTCAGACAACTTGGAAAATAAATACGCCCCCTAGTGGCTCAAGAAATACAATCGGGAGATCGGTTTATATGGCGCTATGTCAGGTTATAGACCAATCTTACCTAGCACTGGTCCTGAAAGTTATAATAAAACGCCTCTCATATAGTACCCTAAAAATTAAAATTTGGTATCCAAATTTCGGATGGGCTACCTAGGGGGGGCGCCCTACCCCAAAACCTTTCAAACTTATTTTTAGACCAATTACGACAATATGGGACTCAAATGAAAGGTATTTAAGATTAGAAAACATATCTGATATCCAATTGTCGGACCAAGTGTTAGGGGGACCACCCCAACCCCCAAAACACCCTTAAATCGGACATATTTACCGACCATGGCAATATGGGACTCAAATGAAAGGTATTTGCGAGTAAAATGCGAATATACAAAATACCCCCCAAACAGGACCTATTTACTGACCATGGGAATATGGGGCTTAAATAAAAAGTATTTGAGTGTAGAATATGAATCTGATATTCAGTTGTGGGACCAAGTGGGGGCCGCTTATAACCCGAGAACATCCCAAAGGGGACACATTTAAGACCAAAGCCACATGGGGCTCAAATGAAAGGTCTTTGGGAGTAAAGCACAAATCTGATATCAATATACGGGAAAAGTATCTATGGGGCCACCCCACCCCCACAACACCACCCAACCCCCAAAACACGACTAAATCGGACATATTTACCAATCATGGCAATATGGGACTCAAATGAAAGGTATTTGCGAGTAGAATACAAATCTGGGGGGTGGACCCCTTCCCCAAAACGCCCCCCAAACAGGACTTATTTGCTGACCATGGGAATATGGGGCTTAAATAAAAGGTATTTGAGTGTAGAATTAGAATCTGGTATCCAAATATGCGATCAAGTGTTTGGGGGGCCACCCATCCCCAAAAACATCCCCCAAAGGGGACACATTTACGACCATAGCCATATGGGGCTCAAATGAAAGGCCTTTGGGAGTAAAGCAGGAATCTGATACCAATATGCTGGAATAATGTTTATGGGGCCACCCCACTCCCATAACACTATCCAAATAGGAAGTATTTGCTGACTGTTGCAATATGAGGCTCAAATAAAAGGTTTTTCTAGAGTAGAACACGAATCTGATACATATTTTCAAAGCCAAGTCACTGAGTGGACGCCCTATGCCCCAAAACACCCCCCTAAACCGGTCATGTTTGCCGCCTATGGAAAAATGGAGCTCTATGAAGGGTATTTGGTAGTAGACCATGACTTTGACATCATATTTGGGGACCAACTCTCTAGGGGACGTCCCACCACCATAACAACCCCCAAGTAGGACGCAGTTGCTCACCAAGACAATTTGGGTCTTCAAGACATTGGAGCTCGATATTCATAGTTTTTAGGGCCCATACCCCAAACCGGACATATTTGCTGGCTTTTTCAATTAGGGTTTTAAGTGAATGGCATATGAGATTCGAAAACGAATTTGATATCCAATTTTGAGGCCAATGGCAATATGGGGTTCAAATATATGAGAATAGAGCACGTTGCTGATATATTTTCAGGGCTTGGTGTTTGGGGGACCACCGCACTCCCCAAAACACCCCTAAATTGGGCATATTTACCGACCATGTCAATGTGGGGCTTAAATGAAAGGAATTGGGGGTAGAGTTGGGGGTAGAGCAGGCCCGGTCCAGCTGGTAGTATATAATAATTTATAGCAATGTGTTGCGGTTGCAAACTTCTTCCACATGGCCATGTTAACCTCCAAAACAAATTCAGAAATCTTTTTCCCAACACTGTGCAAGCGAAGAAATGAAGTGGACGCTTTGTCTGCGGATACACGAGCACTGAGGTGAAACTACCTCGGTGTGCTTGGAAAACAATGAAGCATTTTTACATATTACCAACCAACCAACCATGCAGCCATTGAGTAATGAAATGCAGAAGAATATGTAAAACATGAGCACCACAATGAAGGACCGCCACAAGTACCTCGCTCATCACCATAGAGGGAGGGCGGGGAGGGAAGCGAGAAATATAAAAGAATCTTTGAAAAATATAAAGAATCGTTGTGATGACACAACCTGCTGAGCTAGTAAAAAAAAAAACGCAACACAAAGAAAAGGTGCTGAATGACGATGAGTTGGTGTATTTTTGTATCGTTTTGTTTCCTCTTCGCTTGCTTTACACACTTTTTGAGCACCTTCGAATATATTTGGTATTTTACCTGTAGGGGACTGACTCGGCTTGGCTCCCCCCCTATACTGACTGCTGTGTCGAATAATTGGGGGATTTTTTTTCTTAGTTGCCACAAAATACAATTCCTTAACCATCGTCTTGACTAAAGAAATCCGTGTTGGAAAAGCCATCAACATAAAGTGGAAAGCCAAAAAAGCAAACTGCCATAGCTGAATCGAACAATTACTCTATCATCTCACTTATGGGGGGATGCCTATTTTTTAATGAATATTAAATATTGAACAAATTGCCTCTCCATGGCATAATGAAAGCATTTTTGAATTACGTAAATAGGGGTACAGATAAATGAAGGTCATATGATTTTTGGAATTTCAATGATTATATCGCATCCTTAAAAACACAGTTAGCAAGACAAAATACCATTTGAGGGCAGCTAGTCTAAACAAAGATGTTTTTATACCCTCCACCATAGGATGAGGGTATACTAATTTCGTCATTCTGTTTGTAACACCTCAAAATATGCGTGTAAGACCCCATAAAGTATATATCTTCATGATCGTCATGTCATTTTAAGTCGATCAGGCCATGTCCATCCGTCTGTCTGTCCGTCCGTCTGTCCACCCGACCTGTATGTCGAAGCACGCTATCTTTCGAAGGAGTAAAGCTAGTCGCTTGAAATTTTGCACAAATACTTTTGATTAGTATAAGTCGGTTGGGTTTGTAAATTGGCCATATCGGCCCATATTTTGATATAGGTACCATATGAACCGATCTTGGGTATAGACTCCTTTAGCCTCTAGAGGGCGCATTTCTTATCCGATTAAAAAGAAATTTTGCACGACGTGTTTTGTTGGGATATTCAACAACTGTGCCAAATATGGTTCAAATCGGTCAATAACCTGATATAGCTGCCATATAAACCGATCTTGGGTCTTGACTTCTTGGGCCTCTAGAGGGCGCAATTCTCATCCGATTTTAATGAAATTTTCCACGACGTATGTTATCATGACTTTCAACAACTGTGCCAAATAAGGTTCAAATCGGTTCATAACCTGATATAGCTGGCATATAAACCGATCTTGGGTCTTGACTTCTTGAACCTCTAGAGGGCGTAATTCTTATCCGATCGAAATGAAATTTTGCACGAAGTATTCTGTTATGATATCCAACAACTGTGCCAAGTATGGTTCAAACCGTTTCATAACCTGATATAGCTGTCATATAAACCGATCTTGGGTCTTGACTTCTTGAACGTCTAGAGGGCGCAGTTCTTATCCAATTTGAATGGAATTTTGCAAGCTCTATTTTGTTATGGTATCCAACAACTGCGCCAAATATGGTTCAAATCGGTCAATTACCTGATATAGCTGCCATATAAACAGATTTTGGGTCTTGACTTCTTGAGCCTCTGGAGGGCGTAATTCTTATCCGATCGAAATGAAATTTTGCACGAAGTATTTTGGTATGATATCCAACAACTGTGCTAAGTATGGTTCAAATCGGTCTATAACCTGATATAGCTGTCATATAAACCGATCTTGAATCTTGACTTCTTGAGCCTCTAGAGGGCGCAATTCCTATCCGATCGAAATGAAATTTTGCACGAAGTATTTTGTTATGATATCCAACAACTATGGCTAATAAGTT
Source organism: Stomoxys calcitrans (assembly GCF_963082655.1). Lineage (NCBI taxonomy): Eukaryota > Metazoa > Arthropoda > Insecta > Diptera > Muscidae > Stomoxys > Stomoxys calcitrans. Next base: position 265,298,622 of record NC_081552.1, on the reverse strand, counting down.
TAAAATCGGCCCATAACCTGATATAGCTGCCATATAAATCGATCTTGGGTCTTGACTTCTTGAACCTCTAGAGGGCGCATTCCTTTTCCGATTGGAATGAAATTTTGCACGACGTTTTTTGCTATGACTCCCAACAACTGTGCCAAATATGGTTAAAATCGGTCCATAACCTGTTATAGCTGCCATGTTAACCGATCTGAGATTTGGACTTCTTGAGCCTCTAGAGGTCGCAATTATCATCCGATTTGGCTGAAATTATGTACGACGTATCCCCTCATGACCATCAATATACGTGTTTATTATGGTCTGACTCGGCCTATAGCCTGATACAGCTCCCATATAAATCGATCTCTCTATTTTACTTCTTGAGCCCCTAAAAGGACGAAAATTTTTTTTGAGACTTTGGTTGTTTCATACTAATCGCACCTTGTGGATCAACAATTATGGTCTGTAGTTTTTAACTTAAAATGCAACAAGTTTTAGCAGTTTTCAAGAGCTCTATTCAAATATCTTTTTTTTTTGTCATTCGTTGGCAATAAAAACTCTCCATCAAAAAGGAGTAGCATCAGTGAATTCTGATGTTGCTTTATCAAAAGAATAATTTCTAATGAAAATCATGAAAAAGATATTGAAACTTAGCCAGCCAAGTCAGCTAGCCACCCATCCATAAGGCCCTACACCAACCTCACCACTTGCACAACTCAAGCAAAAATGAAAATGTTAAGTCAAGGCTGTCATGAAGCAGTAGAGATATGATACAGCCTTCCCACATCACTTAGCCCTCAATGAGAGCTGCACGCATTAGCCGACCCAAAATCCTACAATGATACACCTCTTCCTTTACAAATGCATACGCACACACACACACACAGCGCCACCCAGCTACAGACACACATTTAAACAAACACTCTGGCCCATACGTGCATGTATGAAATAGACTCATGCATATGTTAAATACATTAAACATTTGCATAAATAAGTCGGTTTGTTTATACAACACATCCGTAGTTAAACACACAAACACTCGCACAAATTTCGGCCCAATTGTACATTCACACACCCAAACACACACACACACACATGTTTTGTCCATATATGGAAGTCATATGAATGTGAGCATACATGCATACATATCTCAGTGAGTTGGTGGCATTGCTCTTCTAAATTTCTTACCTTCCTGAGCTACGATACAACTTGTCAACGTCCCCATCATCGTTGTCGTTCTTGATGATGACAACGACAACAACAACAACTGTACGTTTGTCATGATGATGACGATGAAAATTATTCCGAAAAATCAAGTATCTCTTGTCCACATTCTCATTACGCCTGCATGGCAGGGATGGGGGAAGGGGCATAGGGGGCAACTAATTTATGTTTATTTGTTAAAGTGACATAAAGCAAAGGACGCCCTGCATTTTGAGTGCCTTCCACTTTTAATCTGCACGAGGGTAATTTACGACCATCATCACTCTGTCAGTGTATATAGACAAAAATTTCCAAATTTATAAAGTAGTCGAAAAATTTAAGATCGATTTGCAAATTGCACAAATTGTGGGCAAACAGAATAAATTACGTTATGCATTAACTAAATTTGCATAAATATTCTATTGGGGTGGTGGGGGGTATGGGGGACGATATTGAGAATGCAAAGTCATAACAAGAAATCCCAATGATTCTCTTTATATGTGGACAAGAAGAGCTTCAGGCTAACCTGAGTTCATTCTAAGCAATTTTAGGCCTAAGGTTTAAGAAGTTTAAACCGTTTTATGTGACAGATCAGCCAACTGGAACCCGATCCACCTGCAGCCTTTAAATTTGCACCTCAGGTCTAACCGATCTGAAACGCCAGATGTTTTACTAATTTCTTGCTATTCTTTCCTAGAAAAATACAAAAAAATTCTATGGACAGGAATATCAGCGAAAAGTGCGAAATTACCTTCATTGGAAAAATATGGTTGGCGTTTACTTACGACCTCAAACATTCAATAAAAGAACAGCGCAGATTTTAAGAAAGAACAGCGCAGATACCACATCAATAAGTGCTCTTCGATTCAAGTTTTACCATTGAGGATAAATCGACAGCTGAACACTTTTGCTGATGTTCTCAACAGTTTTCAAGCCCAGGCTTTCGGCGTACATACTGGCCTTCGCAATCGATAAAACATTATTTCAAAATTCTCAAAAAACCTGTCCTTTTGTGCCTATCGATTCTGTGAGCTTCTGTTAACCAGAAAAGGACAAACGAGCCAGTGAAGTGCAAAATAATTGTATGGGAAATTACGGAGTAGCTGCAACTGCTGTCGCGGACAATAGGCGGTATGGGGTAGAGAGTCTCAGTGAGAGACCGGACGCCACCGACCCTTGCCTAAATACTGAGTGCCTTTGATACTCAAAACGGCAAGGAGAGTTAATGGCGCCTTTAAATATTGGGTTGCCCAAAAAGTATTGCATTCACTTTCTTTTAAAAAATCCGCAATTACTTTTTGGGCAACCCAATAGCAAATGGTTGCATTGTTTCCTCGGCGATCGGTTCTATGGACAGGAACGAGCTTGCTCACATATGGAGCTTAACGGGGATCGCCATATCCACATATAAATGTGGTAACGCCAACAACAACAATTATTAAAAGGTCATAATGAAGGTTGACCACCTTTCAAATTGGTTGTAGTATGGAAATGTTACCAGCTTTTTTACACCCACCACCGAAGGATGGGGGCATATTCCTTTTGTCATTCCGTTGGCAACACTTTGAAATATCCATTTCGGACCCTATAAAGCATATATATTTTTGATCAGCGTAAAAAGATGCGTCCGTCTGACTCTTGAAATCACGAGTCTTATGTACCCTTCACCATGGATCGCATTTGTCGAGTTCTTTCCCGGTATCTCTTTTTAGACAAACAAAGGTTAAAAAAAAAATTAATTGTGGTAATCGAATTGAATCTTGGAGACCACAGTAGAAGTCTATGTATAAAATTTCAGCCAAATCGAATAAGAGGCTCAAGAAGCACAATAAGGAGATCGATTCAAATGGGAGCTGTACCATATTTAAAACGTATGTTGGAGGTCATGGCAGAAGACCTTGTGCAAAATTTCTGCCAAATCGGATAATAATTACGCCCTCTTTAGGCTCAAGAAGACAAGACCCGAGATCGGTTTATATGGCAGCTATATCAGATTATAGACTGATTTCAACCATACTCAGCACAGTTGTTGGAAGTCATAATAAAACACTTCATGCAAAATTTCAGCCAAATAGGATAAGAACTGTGCCCTCTAGTGGCTAAAGAAGTCAAGACCCGAGATCGGTTTATATGGCAGCTATATCAGGTTATGGACTGATATCAACCATATTCAGCACAGTTGTTGAAAGTCATAACAAAATAATTCATGCTCAATTTCAGCCAAATCGGATGAGAATTGAGCCCTCTAGTGGCTCAAGAAGTCAAGACCCGAGATCGGTTTATATGGCAGCTATATCAGGTTATTGACCGATTTCAACCATACTCAGCACAGTTGTTAAAAGTCATAGAGAAATACCTCATGCAAAATTTCACCCAAATCAGACATAAATTGTGCCCTCTAGAGGCTCAAGAAGTCAAGACCCGAGATCGGTTTATATGGCAGCTATACCAAAACATGGACCGGTATGGCCCATTTACAATCCCAACTGGCCTACACAAATAAGAAGTATTTGTGCCAAATTTCAAGCGGCTTGCTTTACTCCTTCGAAAGTGAGCGTGATTTCGCCAGACAGACGGACGGACGAAGGGACGGACAGACAGACGGACATGGCTAAATCCGCTTAAAATGTCACGACGAACAAGAATATATATGCTTTATGGGATCTTAGTCGAATATTTCGAGGAGTTACAAACAGAATGACGAAATTAGTATACCCCCCATCCTATGGTGGAGGGTATAAAAAAAGGCATTAAATTCTGCCGTGCCGAACTTTGGATACCCACCATCTCGGATGTATATGTAAACCCCCTTTCGCAACAATCTTGTGAAAATTGGATAAATTATGAACCCAAATTCGGTAGGGGCATTGATATAGTCTAATAGGTATAAGTCACTGTTAAATTTTGTATTTAAAATCTCAGCGAAATCGGATAAAAAATATGGATTTTATGGGCTTCAGACCCTTTATAGGCAGATCGCTCTGTATGAAAGCTATATCTAAATATTTTCCGATACAAACCATATTTGGTCCAGTTTTGGTTATAGCTGCCATATAGACCGATTTAGGGTCTTAGGCCCATAAAAGCCACATTTAATACCCGATTTTACTGTAATTTGGGACAGTAAGTTGCCGTAGGCCCTACAACATCTTTCTTTAATTTGGCCCTAATCGGTTCAGATTTGGATATAGCTGTCATATAGACCGATCTCTTAGTTTTAGGTTTTTGGGGCCTTAGAAGGCGCGTTTATTGTCCGATGTGGCCGATATTTGGGACAGTGTATTGTATTAGGCTCCTCGATATTTTTCTGCAACTTGACCCAAATCGGTCCAGATTTGGATATAGCTGCCATATAGACCGATCTCTCGATTTAAGGATTTGGGCCCATAAAAGTCGCATTTATTGTCCGATGTCGCCGAAATTTAGGGCAGTGAGTTTAGTTAGGCTCTTCGACGTCCTTCTTCAATTTGGCTCGGATCGGTCCAGATTTGAGTATAGCTGTCATATAGACCGTTCTCTCGATTCAAGGCTTTGTACAGATAAAACGCGCATTTTTTGTCTGATGTCCCCGAAATTTGGGACAGTGAGGTAAGTTAAGCCCTTCGACATACTTCTGCAATATGGAACAGTTTGGTCCAGATTTTAATATAGCTGCCGGTCTATATGGCGATTTTAGTTTTTAGGGTCATAAAAGGCATATTTAGTTTCGATGTCACTGAAATTTGAGACAATGAGTTTAGTTAAGCTCTTCGACGTAATTCCTCAATTTGGTTCAGATCGGTCCAGATTTGGATATAGCTGCCATATAGACCGATCTCTCAATTAAAGGTTTTGGGCCCATATAAGCCGCTTTTATAACCCGATTTCACTGGCTGAACTTGAAGCCTTTTTACTTTTTTGTTCTAAGATTTTTTTTTTTCTAGCTTTAGACTTTCAATCAATTTAATTGCTTAGTTTTTCTTCTCCGTTTTCCATAGAGCAAGCGGTTAAACTTAATGTTCTTCTTTTTTGTAAACTGAAAACTAATTTTGTTGTTTTCTCCAATATTATGCGATGCACTGTACCTGCCCGGTGAATGTGGATATGAGTGTGTAGTTGTGTGGAACGGAAGCAATTGTTAAATCAATTTGCGTTTTCAACAAAAGTTTCGACATTTCCGGCTCATCAACACAAAATGCATAAAAGCAATCTCCATCTCCATCGTCATCATCGCCGTCATAATCCAACAAGTCAAAACGAGCAAACAGCATGCAAGTTGAAGCCATCCGAAAATAAACAGTGCAACGGTACATCAACTACACCTCCACCCTAACCTCCAGCTAGGCCATTACCCAAACTTCAGACATCATCATCATCCGTTTGTTCGTTCTCTGGTATTCTGCAGAACATCCTTCCATTCAACGACTTGCACTTGTGCTGTGATGTATATTCCCATGTAAGGCTAGTTATGATGAATTTGCCTGTATGAATGTCAATGCATTTCAACCAGATGTGTGAAGGTTTGTCTATGTTTGTGTGAGTGTGTGTGTGTGGGTGTACATTTCCTATAGTGCTTTATTGTATTGCGGCTTATAATGGGTTTTGTTGTCAATTTTTGCCAAGCAGCATTGACATCGGTCTCAGAATCATCATCACCAAAACAGCCCATTGTCAATTGTTGTATTCTGCAACAACACACACACACACATACACACGCTCCAAACTCTCTTACACCCATACCCATAAGCTCATTGATACCAGCACTACCAGACTCAGGAATATTCGCATTTACCAACTCGTTTATACAAATCTTAATATCATCTTTTCAATACCATACTCATTATGATTTTACTTGTGTTGACAGCCATAGACGTAGCAAAAAGGAGACTTGATGTGGGGGCAAAAAGATACGATGGAAATGGTGATGACTTACAGCATAGTTAGCATGGTATGGTTACAAAAGGGTGGTAAACAAACCAAATCGAAGCTAACCCTCGTACACGTATGTTGAAGGTCATGAGGGAAGTCGTTGTACAAAATTTCAGGTAAGAACCTCAAGAAGTCAAGTCCCCAGATAGGTTTATATGACGGCTATATCTGGTTATGGACCGATTTCAACCATACTTGGCTTAGTGGTTGAAAGCTAAAGCGAAACACGTCGTTCAAAATTTTATTCCAATCGGATATGAATTGCGCCCTCTAGAGGCTCCAGAAGTCAAGACCCAAGATCGGTTTATATGACAGCTATATCAGGTTATGGACCGATTTGAACCATACTTGGCACAGTTGTTGTATATCATAACGAAATACGTCGTGCAAAATTTTATTCCAATCGGATAAAAATTGCGCCCTCTAGAGGCTCAAGAAGTCAAGACCCAAGATCGGTTTATATGGCAGCTATATCAGGTTATGGACCAATTTGAACCATACTTGGCACAGTTGTTGGCAGCCGTAGCGAAATACGTCGTGCAAAATCTTATTCCAATCGGATAAGAATTGCGCCCTCTAGAGGCTCAAGAAGTCAAGTCCCCAGATCGGTTTATATGACAGCTATATCATGTTATGAACCGATTTGAACCATACTCGGCTTAGTTGTTGGATATCATAACAAAATACGTCGTGCAAAATTTCATTCCAATCGGATAAGAATTGCGCCCTCTAGAGGCTCAAGAAGTCAAGTCCCCAGATCGGTTTATATGGCAGCTATATCAGGTTATGGACCGATTTAAACCACACTTGACGTAGTTGCTGGATATCATACCAATTTACGTCGTGCAAAACTTCATTCCCATAGGGTAAGAATTGCGCCCTCTAGAGGCTCAAGAAGTCAAGTCCCCAGATCGGCCCAATCCAATCGATGGGGGTATACTAATTTCGTCATTCTGTTTGTAACTCCTTGAAATATTCGTCTAAGACCCCATAAAGTATATATATTCTTGATCGTAATGACATTTTAAGTCTAACTAGCCATGTCCGTCCGTCTGTCCGTCCGTCTGTCTTTCGAAAGCACGCTAACTTTGGAAGGAGTAAAGCCAGCTGCTTGAAATTTTGCACAAATACTTCTTATTAGTGTAGGTCGGTTAGGATTGTAAATGGACCATATCGGTCCATGTTTTGATATAGCTGCCATATAAACCCATCTTGGGTCTTGACTTCTTGAGCCTCCAGAGGGCGCAATTCTTATCCCTCCAGAGGCTCAAGAAGTCAAGACCCAAGATCGGTTTATATGGCAGCTATATCAAAATATGGATCGATATGGCCCATTTACAATCCCAACCGACAGCCTCGCGAGATCAGAAGACCAATATCTATGACATTTAACTTTTCTGTGGAACTACATTTTGTATTGGAAGTCATTTCCTTTTTTGCTCTGTATAAACTCATGGCAGTACTGGATCAGAGCAAGATTGGATCAGGGCAGTATCTTCTCCGATTCCTCTGAACTCGAAACATCGTTCGGACACCTGCACTGGCTTTCCCTCAAATATGTGTGTGAACTAATCTCCTCGAAAAAATTGTGTTTTCTGATTAACTTCTATGCCTCTTCCGTTGCCCCACATTTTTAGAATATTTACCACTTCACTGTCAGCAGTGCAAGGAATCATCTTTGCACTTCACCGTAGGAAAAATTGACAACATAACAATCATAATCATCATAAGCTTCATAAGCATTTGAAGAATGTTAATTGTTGTGAACACGAGTGTGTGTGTGTGTGTTCGAGTAAGTGTTGAATGTGAAAACAACAACAACAAGACTTATTTGCAGAAAAACTTACTTCTCAGCTTGAGGGATATTGACACAAGGCACTCGTTCATACGCATCCAAGTCGCCATACCATATACACACAAACATGCACATTTACGCAAAATATGTCTGTCGTCTGGCCTTAGTTTATTTTCAATGTAGTTGTGGTTACTTCGACAACAACGACAACAAAAGCAAATAAATCTCCTCTTTCCTATCCCACAGACATTTTCAATACAATTTAGCAATGCCTGTGGCTGTGGAGTATGAGCTGAAGTTAAGATGAGAGTTGAATTGGAATACCTGCTGTCTTTGTCATCCTGTCTCTTAGAAAGTGTAGGTGTGTGTGTGTGTGTATGTGTGCGATGCTTACTGTGCGGCGGCATTGTTTATTTGTCTTCTTTTGAAAAATTTTCCTCATTTTGTTCCCCATCATTTTCATTAAAGGCAAGGAGTTTTTTTTTGTTGAGTTATGTGTATCTGACACCTGCTTGCAATTAAAACGTTTTCTTTTTTTTCCCCCAATTTTCTTCACTCACTCTGACACTGCTTCATCATGCTTGCAATGTGCCAATCTACATCCTGTACTGTATTCTTTGGTTGGCTTTGTCGTTCGGCTCCACCTAAATCCCCAACCGCCCCCTGGGCGGCAGCTTATACAACGTATTATCTCTTTACTTAAAGTCAATCTTCCCAGCTAGCTGGCTCATGTTCTTATCGTTGGCGGCTTTGGTATTGGCATTGGTGTCGACAACATCGACACTCGGCCTTGCCATCAACAACATTTCCATTTGTAATGATGGTAAACTTGCAAAAGCAATAGCAGGGATGCCGTTTGGGTGGCAGTCACTTAATGGATGGGGGGGAGGGGGGTATTGTGTTTATTGTATAAATAATAAAACAATTGTAATTTTTTTCACTGCTAATAAATTCACAGATTGAGGAGGCCAAAAAAACGTTGCTGCTGCAAATCATAATGAAAACGCTATCCTTCGCTTCATTGGACAGACTTAATAAACAAGGATTTAATTTCCCCCGCAAAATAATGAAATGCGGTCGTCTATCAATCGAATTTTAAATAATTAAAGAATCGACAACAGCTAGCGAAGAATTTGAACACAGTGAATGCTGCTTGGTCGATACTTCTTCGCAATCCAAAATTTTTGGGTAATCAATAGTCAACAAAATCAATTAGTAGTGAAATTTTTAAACTCAATAAGCAATCAAGTGTCAGGTGTTACTTCTCATTAATATTTACCTGCAGCAGTGTATACAGCATTATAGCGAAGGTTAGTAAAGATGGTAAATTTTCAAATAAAAAAATGGAAAAAAGGCGTTAAGTTCGGCCGGGCCGAATCTTATATATTTGTCGAGTTCGAGAATAAGAACTTGAGCTATATCAAGTTATAGTCCGATTCGGACCATAAATTAATACTGAACACTGTAGAAGTCATTGTGAAATATTTCAGTTCATTTGGATAAAAATTGCGCCCTGTAGGGGCTCAAGAAGCAAAATCGAGAGATAAGTTTATATGGGAGCTGTATCAAGCTATTGATCGATTCCGACCACATTAGACACGTATGTTGAAAGTCATGAGAGAAGCCGTTGTACCAAATTTCTGCCAAATCGGGTGAGAATTCCGCCCTCTAGGGGCTGAAGAAGTCAAAATCCCATGAAGGTTTATATGGCAGCTATACCAGATTATGAACCGATTTGAATCATACTTCCCACAGTTATACGTGCAAAATTTTAGTTAAATCGGATGAGAATTGTGCCCTCTAGGGGCTCAAGAAGTCAAGACCCAAGATCGGTTTATATGGCAGCTATATCAAACCATGGATCGATTTAAACCATACATAACATAGTTGTTTAAAGTGCTACCAAAACGCTACGTGCAAAAATTCAGTAAAATCGGATAAGAATTACGCCCTCTAGAGGCTTAAGACCCTAGACCGGTTTATATGGCAGCTATATCAAAACTTGGACCGATTTGACCCATTTACAAAACAAACCGACCTACACTAATTAAAGGTATTTGTGCAAAATTTCAAGCGGCTAGCTCTACTCCTTCGAAAGATAGCGTGCTTTCGACAGACACACGGACGCACGGATGGAGAGACGGACGGGCAGACGGACGGATATGGCTAGATTGACTTAAAATGACATGACGATCAAGAATATATATACTTTATGGGGTCTTAGACGCATATTTCGAGGTGTTACAAACAGAATGACGAAATTAGTATACCCCCATCATATGTCAAATTTCAGCGAAATCGGAATAAATGAAGCTTTTATGGGCTTCAGACCTATTATTGGCAGATCGGTATATATGGCAGCTATTTATAAATATAGACCGATATGGACCGTATTTGGGTCAGATGTCGGTAGGCCTAAAACTACTCACTGTTGCAAAATTCAGCGTAATCGGATGAGAAATAAAGCATTTATGATCGGTTTACGATAACACGTGCCAACACAATGTCCAAATTTGGATGTACTTTTTCCTAAGGAAACTTGTTGAGTACTATAGGCCCTAGCATGAAAGACGTGAGCAATTTACCTATTAGTATAGGATTTATGGTTGAAACATCAACTGTAGCCTATGCCACAACTGCGAGTGTGATAAAATTTAATGTTTGACTCTGAACTTCTTCGATTCGGCTTAGTCATATCCGCGTATCCTTTAAGTACTGATAGTCCGTCCGTAATTATACACACCACCGAAGGATGGGGATATATTCATTTTGTACCTCCGATTGCAACACATCGAAATATCAATTTCCAAACCTATAAAGTACATCTATTCTTGATCAGCGTAAAAATCTAAGACGATCTAGACATGTCCGTCCGTCTGTCTGTTGAAATCACGCTACAGACTTTAAAAATATAGATATTGAGCTGAAACTTTGCACAGATACTTTTTTTGTCTATAAGCAGGTTGAGTTCGAGCTATAACGGATTATATCTTGATATAGCCCCCATATAGACCGATCCGCCGATTTAGGGTCTCGGGTCCATAAAAGCCATATTTATTATCCAATTTTGCTGAAATTTGTGACAGTGAGTTGAGTCAAGCCCCTCGACATACTTCTGCAATATGGCTGAGATCGGTTCAGATTTGGATATAGCTGCCATATAGACCGATCTCTCGATTTAAAGTTTTGGGGCCATAAAAGGCGCATTTATTGTCCGATGTCGCCGAAATTTGGGACAGTGTGTTAAGTTAAGCCCCTTGACATACTTCTGCAATATGGCTAAGATCGGTCTAGATTTGGATATAGCTGCCATATAGACCGACCTCCGAATTAGAGTCTTAGGCCCATAAAAGCCACATTTATTATCCGATTTTGCTGAAATTTGAGACAGTGAGTTGAGTTAGGCCCTTCGATATTGTTCTTCAATTTGCCCCAGATCGGTCCAGATTTGGATATAGCTGCCATATAACCCGATCTCTCGATTTAAGGCTCTGGGCCAATAAAAGGCGTATTTATTGCCTGATGTCGCCGAAATTGGTGACAGTGAGTTGTGTTGGGCTCTTCGACACGCTTCTTCAATTTGGCCCAGATCGGTTCAGAATTGAATATAGCTGCCATATAGACCGATTTCTCGATTTATGGTTGTGGGCCCATAAAAGTAGCATTTATTGTCCGATGTCGCCAAAATTTGGGACAGTGAGTTGTGTTGGGCCCTTCGACATCTTTTTCCAATTTGGCTCAGATCGGTTCAGATTTGGATATAGCTGCCATATAAACCGATCTCTCGATTTAAAGTTTTGGGGCCATAAAAGGCGCATTTATTTTCCAATGTCGCCGAAATTTGGGACAGTGGGTTAAGTTAAGCCCCTTGACATACTTCTGCAATATGGCTAAGATCGGTCAAGACTTCAATATAGCTGCCATATAGACCGATCCTCCGATTTAGGGTCTTAGGCCCATAAAAGCCACATTCATTATCCGATTTTGCTGAAATTTGTGACAGTGAGTTGTGTTGGGCCCTTCGACATCCTCCGTCATTTTGGCCAAGATCGGTTCAGATTTGGATATAGCTGCCATATAGACTGATCTCTAGGTTTTAGGTTTTGGGGCCATAAAAAGCGCATTTTTTGTCCGATGTTGCCGAAAATTTGGGACAGTGAGTTGTTGGCCCTTTGATACCCTTCTTTAATTTGGCCCAGATCGGTCCAGATTTGGATATAGCCCCCATATAGACCGATCCTCAGATTTAGGGTTTTAGGCCCATAAAACATTTTATTATCCAATTTCGCTGAAATTTCGGACAATGATTTATGTTAGGCCCGTCGACATCCTTCGTAAATTTGGCCCAGATCGGTCCAGATTTGGATATAGCTGCCTTATAGACCGATCTGCCGATTTAGGGTCTTAATCCCTTAAAAACCACGTTTATCATCCGATTTTGCTGAAATTTGGGACAGTGAGTTGCGTTAGACCCTTCGACATCTTTTTCTAATTTGGCCCAAATCAGTTCAGATTTGGATATAGCTGCCATATAGAGCGATATCTCGATTTAAAATTTTGGCCCCATAAAAGGCCCATTAATAATACGATTTTACTGAAATTTGACACAATGACTTATGTTAGGCTTTTCGACATTCGTGTGGTATATGGTTCAGATCCAAATCAGAACATATTTTGATGTAACTGCTATGGGACATAAGGTATGAAATTTTCACCGAATTTTGATGAAAGGTGGTTAACATATGTATCCAAGGTGGTGGGTATCCAAAGTTGGGCCCGGCCGAACTTAACAATTTTGTACTGTTCTTTTTTTTATTGCTTCGTTTTACCATAGCCCGCCTTAAATCCATATAAGATGATATTTAGAAATAGCTGCAGTATGAACCGACCAAGCCCATTTTCGATTTACTTCTAAATCAACATTCATAAGAGATATACAATGCTTCGCCTTATAACTCTGCATTTTAAAATCTTATTATACCCACCACCGAAGGATGGGGGTATATTCATTTTGTCATTCCGTTTGCAACACATCGAAATATCCATTTCCGACCCTATAAAGTATATATATTCTTGATCAGCGTAAAAATCTAAGACGATCTAGGCATGTCCGTCCGTCTGTCCGTCTGTCTGTTGAAATCACGCTACAGTCTTTAAAAATTGAGATATTGAGCTGAAATTTTGCACAGATTCTTTTTATGTCCATAAGCAGGTTAAGTTCGAAGATGGGCTATATCGGACTATATCTTCATATAGCCCCCATATAGACCGATCCGCCGATATAGGGTCTTAGGCCCATAAAAGCCACATTTATTATCCGATTTTGCTGAAATTTGGGACAGTGAGTTGCGTTGGGCCCTTAGACATCCTTCGTCAATTTGGCTCAGATCGGTCCAGATTTGGATATAGCTGCCATATAGACCGACCCTCCGATTTAGGGTCTAAGGGCCATAAAAGCCACATCTTTTATCCGATTCCACTGAAATTCGGGACAGTAAGTTGTGTTAGGCCCTTCGACATCCTTTGTCAATTTGGCCCAGATCGGTTCAGATTTGGATATAGCTGCCATATAGACCGATCCTCCGATTTATGGTCTAAGGCCCATAAAAGCCACATTTATTACCCGATTTTGCTGAAATTTGGGACAGTGAGTTTTGTTAGGCCCTTCGATATCCTTCGTCAATTTGGCTCAGATCGGTTCAGATTTGGATATAGCTGCCATATAGACCGACCCTCCGATTTAGGGTCTAAGGGCCATAAAAGCCACATCTTTTATCCGATTCCACTGAAATTTGGGACAGTGAGTTGCGTTGGGCCCTTAGACATCCTTCGTCAATTTGGCTCAGATCGGTCCAGATTTGGATATAGCTGCCATATAGACCGACCCTCCGATTTAGGGTCTAAGGGCCATAAAAGCCACATCTTTTATCCGATTCCACAGAAATTCCGGACCGTAAGTTGTGTTAGGCCCTTCGACATCCTTTGTCAATTTGGCCCAGATCGGTTCAGATTTGGATATAGCTGCCATATAGACCGATCCTCCGATTTATGGTCTAAGGCCCATAAAAGCCACATTTATTACCCGATTTTGCTGAAATTTAGGACAGTGAGTTTTGTTAGGCCCTTCGACATCCTTCGTCAATTTGGCTCAGATCGGTTCAGATTTGGATATAGCTGCCATATAGACCGACCCTCCGATTTAGGGTCTAAGGGCCATAAAAGCCACATCTTTTATCCGATTCCACTGAAATTCGGGATAGTGAGTTGCGTTAGGCCCCTCGACATCTTTCTTCAATTTGGCCCAGATCGGTTCAGATTTGGATATAGCTGCTATATAGACCGATTTCTTGATTTAAGGTTTTGGGCCCATAAAATGCTCATTTATTGTCCATGTCGCCGAAATTTGGGACAGTGAGTTAAGTTAAGCTCCTTGACATACATCTGCAATATCGCACAGATCGGTCCAAATTTAGATATAGCTGCCATATAGACCGATATCTAGGTTTTAGGTTTTGGGGCCATAAAGACGCATTTATTGTCCGATGTCGCTGAAATTTGAGACAGTGAGTTTAGTTAGGCTCTTCGACGTCCTTCTTCAATTTTGCCCAGATCGATCCAGATTTGAATATAGCTGCCATGTAGACCGATCTCTCGATTTAAAGTCTTTGCCCCATAAAAAGCGCATTTATAATCCAATTTCACTGAAATTTTACATAGTAACTTATGTTAGGCTTTTCAACATCCATGTCGTATATGGTTCAGATCGGTTAATTTTTAGATATAGCTACTATACTTATTAGTATTTGGTCCAAATCGGAACATGTTTTGATATAACTGATATGGGTCATAGGGTATGAAATTTTCACCGAATTTTGATGAAAGGTGGTTTATATATATACCCGAGGTGGTGGGTATCCAAAGTTCGGCCCGGCCGAACTTAACGCCTTTTTACTTGTTTTTTAATTATTATCTCAAAATAATAGTTTTTGCTAAATGTGGCGGATGCATTTCCGGTTTATTTCCTTTCCGTTTCATGCCAGTGTCCTCCATTTATTTTTCGTTGCTAAATTTTAAAAATATTTATGATATCATCATGTCATAATTATTTTAGCACCCAGGTATATTTATTCTATTTCATTATTTTTCTCCTCTCAATGTCTGTTGTTGTTCTCATACAGCATCTGTGAAAGAATATCTACAAGTGCACATTTTGTAGTAATCTAAAAATTATTTCTAGTTGAATTAATTTCAAACATTCTACTAAATCCACAAAGGCTCAGGCAGGATGCCCATACTCGAGCTGACTCTGTTCATTGTGGCTAAGTAACATTTAAATAGGAAATTGATGCAGAGAGAGAGAGAGAGAGAGAGAGGGAATAGCATACAAATAATATTTGCAAAACTTTATAAATAGCAATTTATTATTTCTATACCTTTGTGTATGTCAATGTTGTTGTGTGTGTGAGTGTGTGTGTGTGTTTGGGTGTATGCATGAGTATTTATGTTGTATGCAACATTTACTTTCAGTTGTTGAGTTGTGTTACGTTGTGGGGCACAAAGTAAGAGAACACACAAAAACCATTGTAGAAATGAACAGGAAGTGCTACAGTTTTGCCCTAATTACGTTGCTTATTCCCATTGTTTTGCCTCATTTTCCTATGTACTTGGGGGTCCATTTGGCTACAGCAGCTCTCCATGACCATTCAACCATATTAGCTTATGAGACTGATGTGGACGACGGATGTGGAGCACTGGCTGAAGGTAGATTAGAAGCATTGCATTTGAAGCTGGCATCAGTCTGCAGCAGGGAAATAAAAGACATACGGGTCCATTGGTAGTGCCAGGAATATCACAAACACAACCATAACCGCCACCACCACCAACACCACCACCACCACCATGCAAAAGACAGCAACAAACAAATCACAGATTTCAATATGAAAAAAACTATACAAAAAGGCGCCAATTTCTGCTGTGCCATAGAAATTTTTCCCTACTTGTACTACCGTTCCTCTACTATGGTCGCTTTGTCTCCTCCCGCGTTCGGAAGGAAATGAATTGTACAACACAAATAACAAAAAACCAGCAGCAGCAGCAGGAATACGTATCATCAACAACAACAACAACAACAACAGTGAAATTACACTAAATCCTGTCAATGTCTGCAATTGAGGCTGAACGAGAATAATAATAAGGAGCCAGAAGAAGGAACAATAGACCGGGACGCAATGGAATGAAATAGAGCAATGAGGGGATCTGTTTCCACCTTTCTCTCCCCCCCTACCCCCAATCCCAACTACCTAAAGGCTCAAAGGGCCCCATATAAAAATAATGGCAGCCATAATTCACACTGAACTTATTGCTTATCTCCACTTCATATACACATACTTTTGTCGCAGGGCAAGTGGGGCGGGGGGCAGTGTGTATGCCTATATCGCGATACCAAAGGAAATACAAGCACAGCTTTGCTTGTAAATATTGCGAGCAGGAATGCAAATGATAACCAGTTGGGTATACATGGAGTGGGTAGCTAACAATTCATTTGATCACAAAAAGGAAAGGTGTAACGAAAGAAGAAAGTCGGACGTAGGCTACTATATAACACCCTAGGTAACCCAAAGACGACTTTGGTCTAATCGATTAGTTGACTTCTAGTGTCAAAAAGTCGAAGTCGATTTTTGAGTCGAATAGTCGAAAAGAGAGCTGCACAGAGATACAAGTTTGTCTTTGCTAATGTTGCTGCTATGTTGATAGGTAAGAATTGTCAATTGTTATACCCTCCACCGAAGGATGGGGGTGTATTCATTTTGTCATACCATTTGCAACACATCGAAATATCCCTTTCCGACCCTACAAAGTGAAGATATT
The DNA here is from genome assembly GCF_963082655.1 of Stomoxys calcitrans. Classification (NCBI taxonomy): domain Eukaryota; kingdom Metazoa; phylum Arthropoda; class Insecta; order Diptera; family Muscidae; genus Stomoxys; species Stomoxys calcitrans. The sequence goes on along the minus strand of NC_081552.1, from coordinate 265,281,863 downwards.
CTTGATCAGCATAAAAATCTAAGACGATCTAGACATGTCCGTTCGTCTGTCTGTTGAAATCACGCTAGAGTCTTTTAAAACAGAGATATTGAGCTGACAATTTGCACAGATTCTATTTTTTGTTCATAAGCAGGTAAAGGTCGAAGATGGGCTATATCGGACTATATGTTGATATAGCCCCCATATAGACCGATCCGCCGATTTAGGGTCTTAGGCCTATAAAAGCCACATTTATTATCCGATTTTGCTGAAATTTGGGACAGTGAGTTGCGTTGGGCCCTTCGACATCCTTCGTCAATTTGGCCCAGATCGGTCAAGATTTGGATATAGCTGCCATATAGACCGATCTCTCGGTTTTAGGTTTTGGGGCCATAAAAGGCGCATTTATTGCCTGATTGTGCCGAAATTTGAGTCAGTGAGTTGCGTTAGGCTCATCGACATCTTTCTTCTTTTTGGCCCTGATCGGTTCAGATTTGGATATAGCTGCCATATAGACCGATCTCTCGGTTTTAGGTTTTGGGGCCATAAAAGGCGTATTTATTATCCGATTTTGATGAAATTTGGTACAGTGAGTTGAGTTAGGCCCTTCGACATATTTCATCAATTTGGCCCTGATCGGTTCAGATTTGGATATAGCTGCCATACAGACCGATCTCTCGGTTTTAGGTTTTGGGGCCATAAAAGGCGCATTTTGTTGTAATTTGCGACAACGAATTGTGTTAGGCCCGTCGACATCTTTCTTCATTTTGGCCCTGATCGGTTCAGATTTGGATATAGCTGCCATATAGACCGATCCTCCGATTTATGGTCTAAGGCCCATAAAAGCCACATTTAATACCCGATTTTGCTGAAATTTGGGACAGTGAGTTTTGTTAGGCCCTTCGACATCCTTCGTCAATTTGGCTCAGATCGGTTCAGATTTGGATATAGCTGCCATATAGACCGACCCTCCGATTTAGGGTCTAAGGGCCATAAAAGCCACATTTATTACCCGATTTTGCTGAAATTTGGGACAGTGAGTTGCGTTAGGCCCCTCGATATCTTTCTTCAATTTGGCCCAGATCGGTTCAGATTTGGATATAGCTGCTATATAGACCGATTTCTTGATTTAAAGTTTTGGGCCCATAAAATGCTCATTTATTGTCCATGTCGCCGAAATTTGGGACAGTGAGTTAAGTTAAGCTCCTTGACATACATCTGCAATATCGCACAGATCGGTCCAAATTTAGATATAGCTGCCATATAGACCGATATCTAGGTTTTAGGTTTTGGGGCCATCAAGACGCTTTTATTGTCCGATGTCGCTGAAATTTGAGACAGTGAGTTCAGTTAGGCTCTTCGACGTCCTTTTTCAATTTTGCCCAGATCGATCCAGATTTGAATATAGCTGCCATGTAGACCGATCTCTCGATTTAAAGTCTTTGCCCTATAAAAAGCGCATTTATAATCCAATTTCACTGAAATTTTACATAGTAACTTATGTTAGGCTTTTCAACATCCGTGTCGTATATGGTTCAGATCGGTTAATTTTTAGATATAGCTACTGTACTTATTAGTATTTGGTCCAAATCGGAACATGTTTTGATATAACTGATATGGGTCATAAGGTATGAAATTTTCACCGAATTTTGATGAAAGGTGGTTTACATATATACCCGAGGTGGTGGGTATCCAAAGTTCGGCCCCGCCGAACTTAACGCCTTTTTACTTGTTTTTTTCTTTTCAGTGAAATCAGGCAATAAATACGCGTTTTATGAGATTAGTCCCCTTAGTTGGAAGGTCGTTCTCTATGGCATCTATATCTAAATATGGTCTGATTTGGATCTTATTCTGATCGAATGCCGGGAGGCTTAAGACAAGTCAATGTTTCAAATTCCAGCGAGATCGGATAAAAAATACGTATTTTACGAGATTTTGGCACAAATCGGGTAATAAATGCAACTTTTTTGGGCTTCAGACTCTAAATCGGCAGAGAGATCTAAATGATAGCTATATCCACATATGGTCTGATTTGAGCCGTTCTAGAAGTTAACCTGCTGCACGCTGTGCCAAATTTTAGGTCAATACATCAATTTTTGAAGGCTACAGACGGATTACAACAGAAGGACGGACAGACCCACGGACTTGGTTAAATCGCCTTAGAATTTTACGACGATCCGAAATAGGTTCAGAAATGGATATTTCGTTATATGGCAAACGGAATGACTATCCTTTGGTGGTGGGCATAATAAGTTTTCTAGCTCATTGGCCTTAGCGAAATCATTTACTACCCCCGTGTGCAGACATACTTGCACTGCTATGTCGAACAGCAAAAAGAAGTTTATACCAGTCCACATCTATGCATATAGGCCACTTTTGAAGCTTTTCCGATTGATTTCTAGTCGCAGATGATTGAAAGCTGAATAAACTGAATAATGATAACACTCATATAGCTCATTATATATTAACACCAATATTCAGATGCTTCTGTGTCTCGTGTCTCAAGATTTTGAAAGCCAAGGTTTTAAAATTTTCAAGCCAGTTTTCTTAACGGGATAAGAACTCTTTAAATTGTCGAGTTTGTTCATTCACATGCCAAGGAAACCTCCCGCTGTGTAGAGGAAACCTCAGTTGATGCTTGTCGTTGTGGCTTTTCATGCCTTCGCTGCCATGACCATTTGGCTATGGTAATCAAACTTGTGTTCTTCCTTCAATTCACCATCCGATTGTTGTCAGGGATATGACAAGCAAATTTACAGATATTGAGTAAATACGAAAGCATTTGGCCTAGTGAGGCATGCCCTTGCTGTGTCTTCTGTTCGGTTTTTGCTCTGCCCGGCTGCATTCTGATGTTGGCCAGTGTTGTAATTTAAATGATTGGAATTAATTTTCAAAATTCTCTTAAAATATACACAAGACTCAAGTGGCTTCGTTTATCTCCATGCAGGACATTGTTTTGCTCCTGTCTATAGTTGGTGTTTGAACAGGGGGCCGAGAAGCCAACAAGACAGTATCTTACAAGTCTATCTGCAGCTTTTGCCTTCATTCAATGAGTCCTTTGCATTTTCTATTTGTATTTTATGGTCAATTGTCCTTGCTGTTGCTGTTGTTGTTGCTGCAGCATGTACAACAATATATTGTTGCTCGTATTTATTGTTGTCGAATGTTAACATGTTTTTGCATGCCTTTTCCATGTCCAGATAGAGCAGCATGAACAATGCCTAAGTCTGATATCGAGAAATGTTTGTGATGTAGCTGTTCGTCCGTCTTCTTCTTCCTCCACTACTTCTTGCATCTGCCTCTCGTCCTTCGAGATATGGGTCATAGTTTAGAAGGACTTTCCACTTGGAAGGAAAATCAAAGCAAAAGGAAAATAGGTCAAGCCAAAGGGGGGAAGTACTTATGGCTCTTTAGGAAATATCAATATTTTAAGCTATTAAATTGTGCATACAAGAATGGCCTGTAGGTTGATTGGATTAAACAGAATGACAATATTTTTTGAGGGGACAATGTACACATGTGCACACTTTCGAGAATTGGCTTTGCCTAGACGGATTTCAAAAGCAAGGGAGCATAAAAACAAGTAAAAGCGTGCCAAGTTCGGCCGGACCGAATCTTATATACCCTCCACCATGGATCGCAATTTATCGAGTTCTTTTCCCAGCATCTCTTCTTAGGCAAAACAGGATATAAGAAAAGATTTGCTCTGCTAATAGAGCGATATCAAGATATGGTCCGGTTTGGACCACAATTAAATTATATGTTGAAGACCTGTGTAAAATGTCAGCCAATTCGAATAAGAATTGCGCCCTCTAGAGGCTCAAGAAGTAAAATACAGAGATCGATTTATATGGGAACTGTATCAGGCTAGTGACCTGTTCAGACCATAATTAACACATATGTTGATTGGCATGAGAGGATCCATCGTACCAAATATCATTCAAATCGGATAATAATTGCGACCTCTAGAGGCTCAAGAAGTCCAGATCCCAGATCGGTTTATATGGCAGCTATATCAGGTTATGAACCGATTTGAACCTTATTTGACACAGTTGTTGAAAGTCATAATAAAATACGTCATGCAAAATTTCAGCCGAATCGGAAAAGAATTGCACCCTCTAGAGGCTCAAGAAGTCCAGATCCCAGGTCGGTTTCTATAGCAGCTATATCAGGTTATGGACCGATTTAAAACATACTTGGCACAGTAGTTGGATATCATAACAAAATACTTCGTGCAAAAATTCATTCCAATCGGATAAGAATTGCGCTCTCTAGAGGCTCAAGAAGTCAAGACCCAAGATCGGTTTATATGACAGCTATATCAGGTTATGAACCGATTTGAACCATACACTGAAGCATCTGAATGTTGGTGTTAATTTGATTTGAACCATACTTGGCATAGTTGTTGGATATCATAATGAAACACGTCGTGCAAAATATGATACAAATCGGATAAGAATTGCGCCCTCTAGAAGCTCAAGAAGTCAAGACCCCAGATCGGTTTATATGGCAGCTATATCAAAACATGGTCCGATACAATCCCAACCGACCTACACTAAAAAGAAGTATTTGTGCAAAATTTCAAGCGGCTAGCTTTAGTCCTTCAAAAGTTAGCGTGCTTTCGACAGACAGTCGAACGGTCGGACGGATAGAAGAGCTAGACCCATTGATAAGTATACGGATCGGCTTAGAATCACTTTCTGATTCGATTTAGCCATGTCCGCCTGTCCATGTATTCTTGTAATCAAGTTACAGGTCGAATTTGTTGTCCGATTTTTAAAGAATTTTGTATAAGTGTCTTTTTTGATCCAAGGACGAACGCTATTGATTTTGAAAAAAATCGGTCCAGATTTAGATAAAGCTCCCATACATATCTTCCATCCGATATGGGTTTTTAAGGCTGTAGAAGCCACAATTTCGGTCCGATCCTTACAAAATTTGGCACGAAGTGTTTCGCGTGACTTCCCAATATGTCCGCAAAATTTCATGTAAATCGGTGCAGATTTAAATATAGCTCCCATATATAACTTTCGTCCGATTTGACCTATAAAGGCTATAGAAGGCACAATTTTGCTCCGATCTTTACAAAATTTGCATGGAGTGTTTTATTCAACGTCCCCATATGTGTGCAAAGTTTTATAAAAATCGCTCCAGATTTAGATATAGCTCCCATATATATTTTTCATCCGATATGACCTTTTAAGGCTATAGAAGCCACAATTTTGGTCCGATCTTTTTAAAATTTGGTATGGAGCGTTTTATTCGACGTTTCCATATGTGTGCAAAGTTTTATAAAAATCGGTTTAGATTTAGATATAGCTCCCATATATATTTTTTATCCGATATGGTCTTTTAAGGCTATAGAAGCCACAATTTTGGTCCGATCGCTACTAAATTTAATTGGCATCCCATCTATTAAAAGTATTACGTATACTCGGTGGTGTAGGGTATTATATAGTCGGCTCCGCCCGACTTTTGCCTTTCCTTACTGGCTTTTAATTGGAAACGACCAGGACTAGTCTTGCTAACAGTTTTGCTGTAGGGAAATATTGGGCAACTTCTATCCCTTCAAAAGAGTTCCGAGTAATTCAATTTTAAATCAATCATCACGGTGAGATATTTAACCAGAAATCTATGATTAATGAGGCTTGTTATAATTGAAGACCTACAACAACCATTTTAAACCTTTAACTTCTTTGTTTAAATCAAATATTGCCTTCCTTCAAAATTCTTACAAAATATTTTTATTGCCTATACTTTTCAAGTCATGGCCCAATTAGCTGAAATATAGGTAAAACAGAAGACATATTCTCTTCCGTAGAAAAATTTCATGTGAAATGCAACCAGCCATTGCTGAGCTTTGAATTTTGCAAAACTTTTCCAACTGCCAGTAAACGAAGACAAAAGAGTTCGTCAAACTATTAAACGACTGGAAGAGCGAAAAGCCGGAAAATATAAAAAGAATCTGAAAACAATGCCAAGGAAATGCACAAGAAATCGCAGCTAAACCACGGAAGCCCGCCACAACTGAATCAAATAAAACATTTAAAAACTCTCTCTCACACACACACACACACACACACACACATGCTCACACATGGCTGAGCACATGTATTATCAGAACACCAAAAGAAGAACTCACTGTCTCACACACAAATACACATCACACATCGGTAAAACTTATGGTATAAACTAGTGAAAATATATACATATGTATGTGTGTCTGTGTGAATGAGTTTTGTGCAAGGATACCTTTACAGCAGAACGCAAACTTTTTTTGCACAACCCCACCAACGGAAGTTGAGGAATGTCCGTTTAGTGAAAAACAAAAACCAAATAACAATAAGCTGATCGCTGCGAGCAGCAACCTGAAGGCAAAACAAAAAAGTCAAACAAAGGCCAGAACAACAACAAGAACAACAGCGAAACGACGAGTTTTAAACATCAGAATGATTTTCCTATTTTTGCAGAAGGCAAACAAATGAAAAAGCAGGAAGCTAATAGGAGGTCTGTGGTTGAGAGTCAAAAATAATACACATACACAAATTTACCCACACATGCATAAATGCCGAACATATTTATATTTATAGATATGTTTATCTTATTGCTGTTAATATGCCTTTGAGATTTGCATGATCAATGACCAAATATAACTCCATAAAGCCGGTTAAAGGTTAAACAAAGTTGCGAGCAAGTCCTATCCCTTTATCCGAATTTGTACTTGTATTTGTACCCAACTGTACGGGCATGTGCGTCTATAGTGACGAAATGATGCGAATATTTGGACGGTAAGAAACGTATCCCACATAAACCAGCAAAGAAAGGCAAAAGTCGGGCGGAGCCGACTATATAATGCCCTACACCTACCCTACAATTATAAATTCGGGCAATATATAAATATACATGTATTGGGTTGCCCAAAAAGTAATTGCGGATTTTTCATATGGCGTTGACAATTTTTTTCAACGGCTTGTGACTCTGTAATTGCATTATTTTTTCTGTCAGTTATCAGCTGTTATTATACCCACCACCGAAGGATGGGGGTATATTCATTTTGTCATTCCGTTTGCAACACGTCGAAATATCCATTTCCGACCCTATAAAGTATATATTATATTCTTGATCAGCGTAAAAATGTAAGACGATCTAGACATGTCCGTCCGTCTGTCCGTCTGTCTGTTGAAATCACGCTACAGTCTTTAAAAATAGAGATGTTGAGCTGAAATTTGGCACAGATTGTTTTTTTGTCCATAAGCAGGTTAAGTTCGAAGATGGGATAGACCGATCAGCCGATTTAGGGTCTTACGCCCATAAAAGCCACATTTATTATCCGATTTTATTGAAATTTGGGGCAGTGAGTTGTGTTAGGCCCTTCGACATCCTTCGTTAATTTGGCTCAGATCGGTTCAGATTTGGATATAGCTGCCATATAGACCGATCCTCAGATTTAGGGTCTCAGGCCCATAAAAGCCACATTTATTATGCGATTTCGCTGAAATTTCGGACAGTGAGTTGTCTTAGGCCCTTCGACTTCCTTCGTTAATTTGGCTCAAATCGATCCAGATTTGGATATAGCTGCCATATAGATCGATCCTCCGATTTAGGGTCTTAGGCCCATAAAAGCCACATTCATTATCCGATTTTGCTGAAATTTGGGACAGGGAGTTGTGTTAGGCCCTTCGACATCCTTCGTCAATTTTGCTCAGATCGGTCCAGATTTGGACATAACTGCCATATAGAACCATATCTAGGTGTTAGGTTTTGGGGCGATAAAAGACGCATTTATTGGCCGATGTCGCTGAAATTTGACACAGTGAGATTGGTTACGCTCTTCGACGTCCTTCTTCAATTTTGGCCAGATCGGACCAGATTTGCATATAGCTGCCATATAGACCGATCTCTCGATTTAAGGTTTAGGGCCCATAAAAGAGGCATTTATTGTTCGATTTCGCCGAAATTTGGGACAGTGCTTTGTGTTAGGCTTTTCGACATGTTTATGCAACTTGGCCCAGATTTGGATATAGCTGCCATGTAGACCGATATCTCGATTTAAAGTCTTGGCCCCATAAAAGGCGCATTTATAATCCGATTTCACTGAAATTTGACACTGTGACTTATATTCGGCTTTTCGACATCGTGTCGTATATAGTTCAGATCGGTATGAGGTATATGAGTATAAGGTATGAAATTTTCACCGAATTGTGATGAAAGGTGGTTTATATATATAACCGAAGTGGTGGGTATCCAAAGTTCGGCCCGCCCGAACTTAACGCCTTTTTACTTGTTTTTAGCTTGCTTTAGAAAAAAGTGTAAAAAAAGTATATTTGATTAAAGTTCATTCTAAGCTTTATTAAAAAAGCATTTACTTTCTTTTAAAAAATCCGCAATTACTTTTTGGGCAACCCAATATATGAGAGCTATATCTAAATCTGAACCGACTATTTCGCTCGTTTGAAAATTGTTGTTACTACGGCCATATAAGTACAATTCTGGCGATAAATATGTATGGGTGCTACATCCAAATCTGAACCGATTTTGATGAAATTTCGCGCATATGTTAAGATCAGTAACAAAACAATCCGTGCCAAATTTTGTGCAGATCGGTTACGAATTGTGTTTATTACAGCCTTATAGGTGTAAATCGGGCGATACATATACATAGGAGCTATATCCAAATTTTAAACCGATTTTAGTAAAATCTCGTAGAAAAGTTAAGATCAGTAACAAAACAGTCCTTGCTAAATTTGGTGCAGATCGGTTGAAAATTTAAGATACTACGGCCATTTAAGTGCAAATCGTGCGATACTTTTATGTGGGAGCTATATCTAAATCTGAATCGATTTTGATGAAATTTTGCAAATATGTTAAGATCAGTACCAAAACAGTCCGTGCCAAGTTTTGTGCAGATCGGTTGAAAATTGTAGCTACTGCGGCCATTTAAGTGCAAATCGTGCGATACTTTTATGTGGGAGCTATATCTAAATCTGAATCGATTTTGATGAAATTTTGCAAATATGTTAAGATCAGTACCAAAACAGTCCGTGCTAAATTTTGTGCAGATCGGTTGAAAATTGTAGCTACTGCGGACATTTAAGTGCAAATCGGGCGATATATATATATGGAAGCTATATTTAAATCTCAACCGATTTTTATGAAATTTTGCACACATATGTAGACCTAAAATATATTACACAATGCCAAATTTTGTAAAGATCGGACCAAAATTGTGGTTTCTACAGCCTTAAAAAGCCATATCGGATGAAAGATATATATGGGAGCTATATCTAAATCTCAACCGATGTTTATGAAATTAGTACACATATGTAGACCTTAAATATAATACCCAATACCAAATTTTGTAAAGATCGGACGAAAACTGTGGCTTCTACAACCCTAAAAGTCCATATCGTATGAAAGATATATATGGGAGCGATATCTAAATCTGAGCCGATTTTTATGAAATTTTGCACACATATGTAGACCTCAAATAAAATACACAACGCCATGTTTTGTAAAGATCGGACGAAAATTGTGGCTTCTACAGCCTTAAAAAGCCATATCGGATGAAACATATATATGGGAGCTATATCGAAATCTGGACCGATTTTTTTTTTTTCAAAATCAATAGCATTTGTCCTTGCGCCAAAAAAGTGACATGTGCCGATTAAGAGTCTATAACCCGTAAAAGATGCATTTATTACCCGATTTCGCTGAAATTTGAAACAGTGAGTTGTCTTAAGCCTCCCGTCAATAGACCCAAAAATGGTTCAAATTAGACTTTATTTAGATACTAGCCGAACCAGGCCCGCTTCGCTGCGCCTTCTTTAACTCTCTAACATCATTTTGGGTTGGGACACTTCGTGCTGAATGTGTATATTGAATTCGTAGCACTGTGGCATATGTCCGCCTATAACGCTGAACGCCCTTCAAATTCTGACGATAACATCGGACAAAATTTAAAACAGTGGTGATCCCCTCTTAATACTGGCGACATTTGCCATGCACGGTCATGTAAAAATTCTCCCCAAAGAGATGTCGAACTGCGGCACCGCACTCGGACTCGGCTATAAAAAGTTTAGGTCGGATATGTGTGTTTCCAAGTTACCGGCAAAATGATTATAACCTCAACAAATTTTGATACAAATTTCCCTGAAAATCCCAATTAAGTAAATGTTTGTACTTTATAATTAAATTGTGAGCATTAGAAGTTTTCCTTGATATTTAAATACTTGGCTACTTCGTGTTTGCCCTAAACTCCATTGACCTTCACTGTGTTAGAGTAGTAAAGTTTCACCAAACGACACAACAACAATGACATGACCACCTAAAATACTTTAAAATAATAGTCAGATAAAGCCGAGGAACACAAGAGAACAACTGCTGCTAAAAACAAGCAACACCACCGGCACCCTCAACCTCACCAACTACCGCAGAGAACAAGATTTAAACATTTCACATCATCGTCGTCATAATCATCGGACATGGCAACGATATCATAAAAACAGTCTGCAACCACATACAGCGGCAGTGGCAGCAACATCTTGTGTGACTGCAACCGCCCCCTATGCAACAGAGAGATAAAACAATAACAGGAGCAATCTCATCTTATCGCATCGCATCACAACATCCTGTGGCATTGCATGTCCCCAACATGCCCCCACCACCCCATCCATGCATTACCCAACACGCCATCAACAACATCAGCGACAACATCATCACTTGGCAGCGAGGAAGAGTTGTTGGCTCGAGGCAGACATTTAGTGCAAGTCAGAGGCTTTTCGGCTATTTGGCCGCTGCTGTCTGATGATGGTGGTGGGGCTGTTGGCGTTGTCGGTGGTTTTGATGGCGGCATAACTGTGTGGCAATGAAACAATCTCCTTGTGCTTGTTTTTTTCTTTCTTCTTCTTCTTCTCCAACTTGCACTTCCATTTTGCCGCCATTCGCCCAGCCATCGTTGCTACTTTTTTAACAGCACTTCCTGATTTTTGTGGTGGAGATACTTATGGTTCGGTTGCAGTTATTCCTCTTAGGGTTTGTGTATGAGAGCGCACGTCTTTTTTGTTGATGCTTCATTTCTCTAGCCACTTGCCACAACGAGCGGAAAGTTTATTCTTTGTTTCTCCTCCGTTTTTCTGTTTTTCAAACTGGTTATTGGCTGTAGTTGGTGGCGGTTGGACTGCCTACCATGTTGTTGCTAACTATCTGCACTGCCTTTTTGGCTGTTGCTCTGGTCAGGATGGTGGTTGGTCGGTCGGTCGCTCTATCGTTGGCCTCCAAAGGTGAATTTTAAATTTTAATCAAATTAAACTGATTATGTTGCTGTCGGTTTGGAATGCAGCGCCAGCATATCAGCAGCAACGAGGTAACAAATATCCCAAGGGTCTACACATACATTTGCACAGACGCCCACCCATACACCTACTAGTCGACACATGCATAGCTGACCGCGAGCGAAAAGTCTATGGTCGTATAATGCATTAAAAACACACTAAGCCAGCAGTTTGTAGTGGTTTTTGTTGGACTGAGCTGCACAATAATAATGGCATCACTACCGCCAGTACTTTGGGGACACTAGAAAAAGAGCTCTCATATATAAAAATTTTTACATTTTGATCATCATGACATTTTTCCAGTCCGAACGGCGACTCAACTTGGGAAAGAAGTTTTAACATGGCAGAATACCTTAAAATGTGGCCAGCATTAGTAAGGGGCTAAAAACCGCTGAAAATTTTTTTGATGTTCACACCGGGATTTGGGCCCAGGCGTTCGGCATCATAGGCGGACACGCTAACCTCTGGGCCACGGTGGCCTTCATGCATGGTCCTAATCGGTTAAATACATGATATAGCACCCATATAAAACGATCTACCGAATACACTTCTTGAGACTCTGGAGGGCGCAATTTCTATCCGATTGGGCTGAAATTTTCCACTATGACTTTAACTATGATTTCAAAAATATGATCGAAGGTTAAACCAGTAAGAGTGTGCTAAGTTCGGGCGGGCCGAATCTTATATACCCTCCACCATGGATCGCATTTGTCGAGTTCTATGCGCGGTATCTCTTTTTAGGCAAACAAAGAATATTGAATAAGAACTGTTATGCCATTGGAGCTATATCAAGTTATAAACCGATTCGGACCATAAATGAATGCTGAACATTGTAGAAGTCGTTGTGTAGTATTTCACTTCATTCGGATAAGAATTGCGCTTTGTAGGGGCTCTAGAAGCAAAAATCGGGAGTTAGGTTTACATGGGAGCTGTATCAAGCTATAGATCGATTCAGACCATATTTGACATGTATGTTGAAGGTCATGAGAGAAGCCGTTGTACAAAATGTCTGCCAAATCGGATGACAATTGCGCCCTCTAGAGGTTCAAAAAGTCAAGACCCAAGACAGGTCTACATAGCAGCTATATCAAAACATAAACCAGTTCGAACCATACTAAACACAGTTGTTGGAAGTGACATCAAAACACCACGTGCAAAATTTCAGTCAAATCGGATGAGAATTGCGCCCTCTAGAGGCTCAAGAAGTCAAGACCCCAGATCGGTTTATATGGCAGCTATATCAAAACATAGACCGGTTTGAACCATACTTAGAGCAGTTGTTGGAAGTAATACCAAAACACCACGTGCAAAATTTCAATCAAGTCGGATGAGAAATGCGCCCTCTAGAGGCTCAAGAAGTCAAGACCCAAGATCGGTTTATATGGCAGCTATATCAAAACATGGACCGATTTGACCCATTTAAAACCCTAACCGACCTACACTAATAAAAAGTATTTGTGCAAAATTTCAAGCGGCTAACTTTACTCTTTCGAAAGTAAGCGTGCTTTCGACAGACGGACGGACGGACATGGTTAAACCTTATGGGGTCTCAGACGCATATTTCTAGGTGTTACAAACACAATGACGAAATTAGTATACCCCCATCCCATGGTGGAGGGTATAAAAATCTGATATAGCTCAAACAGAAACCGGTCTCTCGAATTTATTTTCATTTCCGAATTTTCGAATTTCGCCCTCTAGAGGGCGCAATTCCGAACCGATTTTAGAGAAATTTTGCACGACAACGTTTTAACCTCCAACAAAGATGTACTAAGTATGGTTCGAATCGGTCCCATTATCCATTTTTATATCCACCACCATAGGATGGGGGTATACTACTCTAGTCATTCCGTTTGTAACACCTCGAAATATTGACCTAGGACCCCACAGTGGATATATATTCTTGATTGTCTCGACATCCAGAGTTTATTTAGCCATGTCCATCCGTCTGTCGAAATCACAATAGCGGTCGAATGCTGGAAGCCGCAACTTTTGTCCGATTTGGCACATAGCGTTCTGTTATGACTTTCAACAACTGTGGCATGTACGGTCCAATTCGGTGTATAACCTGATATAGCTGCCATATAAACCGATCTGGGGACTTGACTTCTTGAGCCACTAGAGGACGCAATTATTATCCGATTTGACTGAAATTTTGCACGACGTGTTTTGTTAGGACTTCCAACAACTGTGTTAAGAATAGTTCAAATCGGTCTATAACCTGATATAGCTGCCATATAAACCGATCTTGGGTCTTGACTTCTTGAGCCACTAGAGGACGCAATTATTATCCGATTTGGCTGAAATTTTGCACGACGTGTTTTGTTATGACTTCCAACAATGTTAAGAATAGTCCAAATCGGTCTATAACCTGATATAGCTGCCATATAAACCGATCTGGAATCTTGACTTCTTGAGCCTCTAGAGGGCGCAGTTCTCATCCGATTTGGCTGAAATTTTGCATGAGGTGTTTCGTTATGACTTTCATCAACTGTGTTAAGAATAGTTCATATCGGTCCATAACCTGATATAGCTGTCATATAAACCGATCTGGGGTCTTGACTTCTTGAGCCTCTAGAGGACCCAATTATTATCCGATTTGGCTGAAATTTTGCATGAGGTGTTTTGTTATGACTTCCAACAACTGTGTTAAGAATAGTTCAAATCGGTTCATAACCTGATATAGCTGCCATATAAACCGATCTGGGGACTTGACTTCTTGAGCCTCTAGGGAACGCAATTATTATCCGATTTGGCTGAAATTTTGCACGACGTGTTTTGTTATGACTTCCAACAACTGTGTTAAGAATAGTTCAAATCGGTTCATAGCTTGATGTAGCTGCCATATAAACCGATCTGGGGTCTTGACTTCTTGAGCCACTAGAGTGAGCAATTATTATCAGATTTGTCGGAAATTTTGCACGACGTGTTTTGTTATGACTTCCAACAACTGTGTTAAGAATAGTCCAAATCGGTTTATAACATGATATAGCTGCCATATAAACCGATCTGGAATCTTGACTTCTTGAGCCTCTAGAGGGCGCAGTTCTCATCCGATTTGGCTGAAATTTTGCATGAGGTGTTTCGTTATGACTTTCATCAACTGTGTTAAGAATAGTCCAAATCGGTCCATAACCTGATATAGCTGCCATATAAACCGATATGGGGTCTTGACTTCTTGAGCCTCTAGAGGACGCAGTTCTCATCCGATTTGGCTGAAATTTTGCATGAGGTGTTTCGTTATGACTTTCATCAACTGTGTTAAGAATAGTTCAAATCGGTCCATAACCTGATATAGCTGTCATATAAACCGATCTGGGGTCTTGACTTCTTGAGCCTCTAGAGGGCGCAGTTCTCATCCGATTTGTCTGAAATTTTACGCAATAACTTCTACTATGGTCTTCAATATTCAGTTCAATTATGGTCCGAAATGAACCATAACTTGATATTGGTCCAATAATATAGCAATTCTTTTCTTTTATCCTTTGTTTGCCTAAAACTTAATTTTGTTTTTAATTATTTTGGTTGCAGCCATGATTTGAGTGTAGTATCCTCTTGTTGGCTTTTAGTGAACTTTATTTCACTTCTTCGGTAAGCGCAAACAAAGGTTGGTTCGAACTGGCGCTGTTTAAAATGCAAATTGTTTTTGTTGCAACGTTAAGTGGTTATCATGGCCATTTATGAAAGTGGCTAGCCATCGTTGTTGTTAGTTTTGTTCATAATTTTTACATGAAATCCCAGTTCACCACCGGCTGCAAGGTAGAAGTAAAACTTTTCGAACACAATCCCAGCCATGCAGTCATGGCTAAACTTTGCAAAGATGGGCCAAGTTGATGATGATGCCCCAGCTGATGCCGGTGGAAGGAGTTAAAGTCAACTTATTAAAATTAAATGAATACTAAAACCGCCAAAAGATAATCGCAATTATTTAACAGTGCTCTAAGGTAAAACACCAAAATACTGCCAAAAGCATTGGTGGCAACAACACAGAACATTTCCGCCCCATAATGTATGCAGGTGTATAGGCAACTGCTAGCCAAGTTCAAAGAGCATGGGAAACCACGATTCATTACGCATATGGAGCTGTGAGCCAAAATATCGTTGCAGCCCCAGGGAGAGTAGGGGACAAGCAAATATTGAAAATTTTGCATGTCGCATGTGTGCAAATGCTTATCGGCTGTGCAAATGTTTGAAAGAAATAAAAAAACAAGTAAAAAGGCGTTAATTTCGGCCGGGCCGAACTTTGGATACCTACCACCTCGGGTGCATAGGTAATCCACCTTTCGCCACAATCTGGTGAAAATTGATATACTTATGCACCCAAAATTCGGCACGGACATTAAGTGGTCTAATAAATATAAGTCACTGTTGAATTTTGTATTTAAAATTTCAACAAAATCGGGTTATAAATAAAACTTTTATGGGCTTTAGACCCTCTATCGGCAGATCGCTCTGTATGGAAGCTATATCTAAATATAGTCCTATACAAACCGTATTTATGACCGATGTCGGGAGACCTAAAACTACCCACTGTTTAAAATTTCAACGAAATCGGATAATAGATAGAGCTTCTATGGGTTTCAGACACTTTATCGGCAGATCAGTCAGTATGGCAGCTATATCTGAATATAGACCGATCTGAACCATATTTTGGTCCTATGTTGTGAAGCGTATAACTACTCACTGTTTCAAATTTTAGCGAAATCAGTTAAAAAATAAAACCTTTAAGAGCTTCAGACCCTTTATCTGGAAATCGGTCTATATGGCAGCTATATCTAAATATAGTCCGATCTGTATCATATTTTTGTAGGACGTAGACAGGCTTAAAAGTGTTCACTATCCTAAATTTCCACGAAATCGGATAAAAAACGAATAAAAAGGCGTTAAGTTCGACCGGGCCGAACTTTTGGATACCCAGCACCTCGGGTATATAAGTAAACCACCTTTCATCAAAGTTCAGTGAAAATTTCTTAGCTTCTGTGTAATAGCAGTTATATCAAAATATATTCTGATTTGGACGAAATACTAATAAGTACAGTAGCTATATCCAACAATAAACCGATTTGAACCATGTACGACACGGATGACGTAAAGCCTAACATAAGTCACTGTGTCAAATTTCAGTGAAATCGGATTATAAGTACGCCTTTTATGGGGCCAAGACTTTAAATCGAGATATCGGTCTATATGGCAGCTGTATCCAAATCTGGACGGATTTGAGCCAAGTTGCAGAAAAATGATGAAAAGCCTAACACAAAGCACTGTCTCAAATTTCAGCGACATCGGACAACAAATGCGCCTTTTATAGCCCCAACACCTAAAACCGAGATATCGGTCTATATGACAGCTATATTCGAATCTGGACCGATCTGTGCGATATTGCAGAAGTATGTAAAGGGGCTTAACATAACACACTGTCCTAAATTTTGGCGACATCGGACAATAAATGCGCATTTTATGAGCCCAAGGCCTTAAATCGAAAAATCGGTCTATATGGCACCTATATCTAAATCTGAACCGATCTGATCCAAATTAAAGAAAGATGTCGAAGGAGCTAAGACAACTCACTGCCCAAAATTTCAACAAAATCGAATAATAAATGTGGCTTTTATGGGCCCAAGGCCTTAAATCAAAAAATCGGTCTATATGGCAGCTATATCCAAATCTGAACCGATCAGGGCCAAATTAACGCAGGATATCGAAGGGGCTAAGGCAACTCACTGCCCAAAATTTCAGCAAAATCGAATAATAAATGCGGCTTTTATGGGCCCAAGGCCTTAACTCGAAAAATCGGTCTATATGGCAGCTATATCCAAATCTGAACCGATCAGGGCCAAATTAAAGAAAGATGTCGAAGGGGCTTAGACAACTCAATGTCCAAAATTTCAGCAAAATCGAATAATAAATGTGGCTTTTATGGGCCTAAGACCCTAAATCGGGGGATCGGTCTATATGGCAGCTATATCCAAATCTGGGCCAAATTGAAGAAGGATGTCGAAGAACCTAACATAACTCACAGTCATGAATTTCATTAAAATCGGATAATTAATGTGGATTTTATGGGCCTAAGACCTTTAATCGGAGGATCGGTCTATATGGCAGCTATATCCAAATCTGGACCGATCTGGGCCAAATTAAGGAAAGATGTCGAAGGGGCTAAGGCAACTCACTGTCCCAAATTCTAGCAAAATCTGAAAATAAATGTGGCTTTTATGGGCCTAAGACCCTAAATCGGGGGATCGGTCTATATGGCAACTATATCCAAATCTGGGCCGATCTGAACAAAATTGACGATGGATATGGAAGGGCCTAACGCAACTCACTGTCCGAAATTTCATTGAAATCGGATAGTAAATGTGGCTTTTATGGGCCTAAGACCCTCAATCGGAGGATCGGTCTATATGGTAGCTATATTCAAATCTTGCCCGATCTGTGCCAAATTGACGAAGGATGTCGGAGGGCCTAACCTAACTCTCTGTCCCAAATTTCAGCAAAATCGGATAATAATTGTGGCTTTTATGGGCATAAGACCCTAAATCGGAAGATTGGTCTATATGGCAGCTATATCAAAATCTGTACCGATCTGAGGAAAATTGACGAAGGATGTGGGAGGATCTAACGCAACTCACTGTTCCAAGTTTCAGCAAATTCGGATAATAAATGTGACTTTTATGGGCCTAAGACCCTCAATCGGAGGATCGGTCTATATGGCAGCTATAACCAAATATAGACCGATCTGCGCCAAATTGAAGAAGGAAGTCGACGTGGCTAACACAATTCACTGTCTCAAATTACAGCAAAATCGGATAATAAATGTGACTTTAATGGGCCTAAGACCCTAAATCGGTGGATCGGTCTATATGGCAGCTATATCCAAAACTGAACCGATCTGTGCCAAATTGACGAAGGATGTCGGATTGCTTAACCTAACTCTCTGTCCCAAATATCATTAAAATCGGGTAATAAATGTGGTTTTTATGGGCCTGAGACCCTAAATCGGTGGATCGGTCTATATGGTAGCTATATTCAAATCTGAACCGATCTGTGCCAAATTGACAAAGGATGTCGGAGGGCTTAACCTTACTCTCTGTCCCAAATTTCATTAAAATCGGATAATAAATGTGGCTCTTATGGTCCTAAGACCCTTAATCGGTGGATCGGTCTATATGGCAGCTATTTCAAAATCTGTACCGATCTGAGCAAAATTGACGTAGGATGTCGGAGGGCTTAACATAACTCTCTGTCCCAAATTTCAGCTAAATCGGATAATAAATGTGGCTTTTATGGGCCCAAGACCCCAAATCGGGAGATCGGTCTATATCAAGTTATAGTCCGATATATCCTATCTTCGAACTTAATCTGCTTATGGACAAACAAAGAATCTGTGCAAAGTTTTTGCTCAATATTTCTATTTTTAAAGACTGTAGCGTGATTTCAACCGACAGACGGACGGACATGTCTATATCGTCTTAGATTTTTTATGCTGATCAAAAATATATAGGGTCGGAAATGGATATCTCTATGTGTTGCAAACGGAATGACAAAATGAATATACCCCCTATCCTACGGTGGTGGGTATACAAATAAATGTTAAATTTCAATGAATTTGCCTCAAAATCGAAATGCAAAACACAGCCAAACAGAGACATCAAATTGGAAGCCAAAAATTATGAATTAACATCACCTCAGCAAGTGTGTCTTTGCATCAGCAAGCATAGTAGATGTATTTTAATCAAAAATTTGGGAAACATGTTTTTTAGTGAATCAAAACTTTAACTTTGGGACTTTAGTCGGCTACCACAAGCGCCTTACTATAATATTCTAATGCACGATTCACAGGATGCTAATGCAAATTTTCCCATGAACATTCCATTAAGGAACTGGGGGAAACTTCTCACATATCAATTGAGTGCAGCCCGATTCCAGTTTAAGCTCAATGATAAGGGGACCCCCAGATTTAGGCCGAGTCTGAACGTCGTGTCACTGAAAATTTACACCTCTTTGCTGAGAAATACTCCCAAACGTTGCCAGCATTTGGTGAGGGGATAACCACCAATGAAAAATGTTTTGAGGTGTTCTCGTCGGTGGGAGAATTGAACCCGGGTGTTTGGATGCGATAGTCGGGCTTGCTAACCACGGTGGCCCTCAGTATATGTTGTTGAGAACAACAAATTTTCTTCAAAACCAAAAATTGTTAAACTTTTGAAATTTTCCCTTACTAAAAGAGACTGTGTTTGGTGTGTCAATTGAACGCTTCAATTATTTTCAAATTTACTGTGGATATCTGTGTGAATGTAAAGGTTTTCCATGTCTGTAAATACAAACACATGCGTGAAAAGTCATGTATGACAAGCACCAAATGCAGATTCATGTTTGTTTGCTTGTGTTGGTATGGAGGTGTGGATTTATGCATGATGTATAATAATTTCGGCTACATTTTAGGGTACGTTGTGCGGGTTCCTTTTTTTTGGAAAAAAAATAAATGTTAAAACGTGTTTTTCAATACTTTCATAGTTTGGGCCCAAAGTGTGTGTTTCCAGACCCAAAATCGGGTTGATGAAGGTGTTGCCCCCCTTTTTGATGTTACTTTGAAAGTGTGCGCGTGTGTGCGTGCGTGAGGTTGAGACAGAGTACAAATTGAATGTGTATTTGGCTATGGCTTGCCATTCGCACCCGAAAGAAGGACACTCCAAATAAAACATTCGCATAAATCACCAACACATGTGCGGTGTCATTTATTCATTGAAATGAGAGAGAATTGTGATTATGATTCCTTTCAGGTGACACTAACAAAACCTCAAATGTAATCAACTGTCACATGGCTGTGTCCGTGTGGCTGTGTGCTGCTACGAATGTGTGATTTTTCCGAGTTGTTACTCGGCCAGCAAAAAAACCAAACACACACACACACACACATAGACCCAGTAAATTTTTGATGTATGTGTTTGGAATTAATTATAATTGTGGCTTATTTTTGAAGTGCTGAAAAAAGTGGGGAAAAACCGACAACAAAACATTTTATTTTATTAGTTTTTGGTAAATAGTGATTTGATAGAGTTGTATGTGTTATTTGTACAAAATTTTGTGTAATGCTGTGGAAAAAAAGCCACAAATAGGTGGCTGGGGAGAAAATATGCTCATACGTTGTGGAAATAAATGTCAGATGCATATGAAAGATATGTCTATATATCAATGTATGGGATATATCTAGGATCAAGTTAAGATAAGTCAGGCGATAGAAGTCGTCGAGGAAAGCGTTGTACAAAGTTTTGACAAGATTGGTCAAATAATGCGCTTGCAGCGGCTGTTGGGGTGAAAATCTGGCCATATACATATATGACAGCTATATCTAAATCTAAGCCGATTTCTATGAAATTCACCAGTAATATCGGGAGTCATAAGAAAATCCCTCCTGCAAAATTTCGACAGAATCGGTTAACAAATAAGCACTTTATTGCAATATTTCTCAAAATCGGACGAACATATATATGAGAGCTATACCTTAATCTGAACCGATTTCGAGCAAACTCCTCAGATACGGCGACAGTCGTCGAGGAAAGCGTTTTGCAAAATTTTGGCAAGATGGGTCAATAAATGCGCTTGCTGTGACTCTAGAAGTTGAAATCGGGCGATATATATATATATATATATATATATATATATATATATATATATATATATATATATATATATATATATATATATATATATATATATATATATATATATATATATATATATATATATATATATATATATATATATATATATATATATATATATATATGGGAGTTATATCTAAATCTGAACCGATTTTGACCACACTCTATGTGTATTGTGGTAGTCGTCAAGAAAAGCGTTGTGCAATATTTTGCCAAGATTGGTCAAACAATGCGCTTGCAGCGGCTCTTGGAGTGACAATCTGGCCATATACATATATGACAGCTATATCTAAATCTAAGCCGATATCTATGAAATTCGCCAAAAAAATCGGGAGTCATAAGAAAATCCTTCCTGCAAAATTTCGGCAGAATCGGTTAACAATTGAGCACTTTATTGCAAAATTTCTTAAAATCGGACGAACATATATATGAGAGCTATACCTAAATCTGAACCGATTTCGAGCAAACTCCTCAGATACTGTGGCAGAAGTCGAGGAAGGCGTTTTGGAAAATTTTGGCAAGATGGGTCAATAAATGCGCTTGCTATGACTCTAGAAGTTAAAATCGGCCGATATATATATATATATATATATATATATGAGAGCTATATCTAAATCTGAACCGATTTCCATGAAATTCACCAGTAATGTTGAGAGTCATAGAAAAATCCTTCCTGCCAAATTTCGAGTGGATCGGGTAACAAATGACCGTTTTATTGAATTATTACTGAAAATCGGACGCACATATATATGGGAGCTATATCCAGATCTAAACCGATTTTGACCACACTCTATGTATATTGTGGTAGTCGTCAAGGAAAGCGTTGTGCAATATTTTGGCTAGATTGGTCAATAAATGTGCTTACAGTGGCTCTAGGAGTGAAAATCGGCCGATATATATATATGGGAGCTATATCTAAATCTGAACCAATTTCAATGAAATTCACCAGTAATATTGAGAGTCGAGAGAAAATCCCTCCTGAAAAATTTCAAGAAAATCGGTAAACAAATGACCATTTTATTGCATTATTACTGAAAATCGGACGAACATATATATAGGAGCTATAACTAAATCTGAACCGATTTTGACCACACTCTTTGTATATTGTGGTAGTCGTCAAGGAAAGCGTTGTGCAATATTTTGGCAAGATTGGTCAATAAATGTGCTTACAGTGGCTCTAGGAGTGAAAATCGGCCGATATATATATATATATATATATATATATATATGAGAGCTATATCTAAATCTGAACCGATTTCAATGAAACTCACGAGTAATGTCGAGAGTTGTAGAAAAATCCTTCTGCCAAATTTTGAGAGAATCGGTAAACAAATGACCATTTTATTGCATTATTACTGAAAATCGGACGAACATATATATGGGAGCTATAACTAAATCTGAACCGATTTTGACCACATTTTATGTATATTGTGGTAGTCTTTAAGAAAAGCGTTGTGGAATATTTTGGCAAGATTGGTCAGTAAATGCTTACAGTGGCTCTAGGAGTGAAAATCGGTCGATATATATATGAGAGCTACATCTAAACCTGAACCGATTTCCATGAAAATCGCCAGTAATGTCGAGAGTCGTAGAAAAATCCTTCCTGCCAAATTTCGAGACAATCGGTTAACAAATGACCATTTTATTGCATTATTACTGCAAATCGGACGAAAATATATATGGGAGCTATATCCAAATCTGAACCGATTTTTTCCAATTTCAATAGGCTTCGTCTCTAGGCCGAAGAACATGTCTGTACCAAATTTTAAGACGATCGGATGGAAACTGCGACCTGTACTTTGTACACAAATTAATATGGACAGACGGACGGACGGACAGACAGAAAGATAGGCAGACCGACAGACAGACAAACAGACAGTTGGTGCTTACACAGCCACCCCCACAAAGCAAAAAAAAAATAAATAAATTTGAAATATTACAAAAATTTACATCTCATAAAAATCACTTAAAAGAGTCTTCCCACTCTTGGCCCTCAAACAAATTTTGGTGTTGAAATATCTCTTAAAAGCTCCCTTCAAAGAAACAAAAGCGGCAGTAAGTTGTGATTTGTGTGCGTTAATTATTTTCGCCTTTGAAAGCCAACGTCACATATTTTTGTCCTTGAAACTCCCCTCAACCTTGTCACAAAAGTGAAAAGCGGCGTTTTCTCAGCAAAAACACCGCAGCCAAAAACCACCAACCAACCAAACCCTAGCCAGCCAGCCAGCCAGGAGCAGGAGAGGTTTTTTTCGCTTACGCTGTTTTAGAAAATCCAACAAAATTTCACACTTTGGAGTAAATCTGTTTTACGTTAAGCAGCCAGCGGAGATTTTTCCCCCGCCCACGCAGGCCATTAAAGCCATTAGTCCGCCAGTGCCACAGTCACCCGCCACCATACCAACCAATAAACTTGTCGTAAGTATTCAACGCCTTCCAAATGCCTACTCTTGCAAATGAATAAACAAACCCCACACACACCCACACAGACGCTTAACGCGTTCGAACGCTGGCGTGAACATCGGACAAAGCGGTCTATATCCCCTCTTAATGTTGGCGACATTTGCGAGGTACAATGCCATGCATGATCATTTAAAAATTTTTTCCCGAAGAGGTGTTGCACTGCGAGACGCCGTTCGGCCTCGGCTTTTAAAAACGCCCCTAATCATTGAGCTTAAACTTGAATTGGTGTTTTTTAAAAATTGGGGTAATGAGAGGTGCTTTTTAAGGGAGGGATGGCACCCCAGATATTTCGACTCAAATATGGATATCAAATTCGTGCTGCACTTCCAAATCCCTTTAATTGAAGCCCCATATTGCCATGGCCGGTAAATATTGGGTTGCCCAAAAAGTAATTGCCGATTTTTCATATAGTCGGCGTTGACAAATTTTTTCACAGCTTGTGACTCTGTAATTGCATTCTTTCTTCTGTCAGTTATCAGCTGTTACTTTTAGCTTGCTTTAGAAAAAAGTGTAAAAAAAGTATATTTGATTAAAGTTCATTCAAAGTTTTATTAAAAATGCATTTACTTTCTTTTAAAAAATCCGCAATTACTTTTTGGGCAACCCAATATGAACCGTTTGGAGGGTGTTCTGAGGCTAGGGCGGCCACCGGCACTTTGCACTGAAAATAGATATCAAATTCTTTCTTTATTCCCTACGGAAATGAAGTTCAGTTTAGGGGGTGCTTTAGGGCGTACCACAAAACATTTGGCTCCAAAATGGAATATCAAATTTGTTTTCTACTCTCAAATGCCTTACATTTGAGTCCCATATTGTCATATATAATAACCCATTTGACATATCTTTAGGAAGAAAAGCGCCACCTAGACTTGAACGCAAATTTTAATGTCATATTCGTAATCTACTCCCCAATACACTCCCAAATAATGAGTCCCATATAGGCATGGTCGGTTAATATGCCCATTTCGGGGTATTTGGGGGTAGGCGATATGACGAATCTTGAGGAGGAAAGCGCCACCTAGACTTGAACGCAAATTTTGTATGTCATAATCGTAATCTACTATCTAATACACTTCCTAATAATGAGTCCCATATAGCTATGGTCGGTTAATATGCCCACTTGGGGATATTTGGGGGTGGGCGACCGCGATATGATGTATCTTAAGGAGGAAAGCGCCACCTAGACTTGAACGCAAATTTTAATGTCATATTCGTAATCTTCTCCTTAATACACTCCCTTATAATGAGTCCCATATAGCCAAGGTCGGCTAATATGCCAATTTGGGGGTTCTTGGGGGTGGGGCGACCTCCCCTTACTTGGACCTAATGTTTTGTGCCATATTTGCAATCTACTGCCTAATACTTTTCTTTAGAGTCCCATATTGAGATGAACTTCCAATTTATCTGTTAAGAGGAGTTCTGGGGTTGGGGGGGGGCCCGCTGGGTACTTGGACCCAAATTTTAATACCATATTCGTTTTCTGGTCTCCAATACCTTTCATTTGATACCCTTACTGTCCCCATAAGTTCTCTTTTGGTTTTGGGTAGCGTTTTTGGGGTAAGCGGGAGGGTCAGCCTCCACCCGATATCTAAAATTTTTATAGCCTATGTTTCCTTCCAGACAAACGTACGCAATCTATGAAAATTTTAAGAAAATCGGTTCAGCCAAGTATCATAGAGTCACAATGGGTCTAATGGAGTTTTTGAGGGGTGCCGTGACCCCCTATACTTTGATCTGAGATTGTATGCCAAATTCGAAATCTACTCCCAAATACCTTTCATTTGAGCCCCATATTGAAATGAAAGTCCAATATGTCTGTTTGGGAGAGTTTTAGGGTTCGGGTGGTCCGATTTTAATACCATATTCGTATTCTACTCCCCCATTCCTTTTATGATACCAATATTGCCTCGATCGGTCCACTTTTGATTCTGGGTTGTATTTTTGACATAAGGGGGAGGGTCCGTACCCCTTGCGAAACCCGAAAAATTTTATAGCCCATATTTCCTTCCAGACCAACCTACATAATATGCCAAAATTTCAAGAAAATCGGTTCTGCCTTTTTCAGTCCACACGGAACAAACAAACCGCATCAAATATATCCGTGTTTGGCTAATGTGGCCATTTTGGGCGTTTTTGTGGGGGTGGGGTGACCCCCCTTAATTCAAAATGAATTTGTATGCCAGATTCGTTGTGTACTCCCGCATACTTTTCATTTGATACCCATATCGGTCCACTTTTGATTTTGGGTGGTGTATTTGGGTAACGGGGGAGGGTCCGCCCCCCTCCGAAATCGGGGAGGCACCTTAGTTACTTGGACCCAATTTTCAATATGAAATTCGCATTCTACTCCTGAATACCTTTCGTTTGAATTCCAGATTGTCCCAATCGGTCCACTTTTATTTTTGGGTACTACTTTTGTGAAAAGGGGGAGGGTCCGCCTCCCTTCCGATTCAAACAAGTAAAAGAGTGCTAAATTCGGCCAAGCCGAATCTTATATACCCTCCACCATATAGCGCATTTGTCGAGCTTTTTCTACAGTATCTCTTTTTTGAGGCAAACAAAGGATAAAAAGGATAAAAGAATTGTTATGTTATTGGAACAATATCAAGCTATGGTCCATTTCAGACCATAATTGAATTGAATATTGGAGACCATAGTAGAAGCCATTGTGTAAAATTTCAAACAAATCTATTGAGAATTGTGAACTTTAGGGGCTGAAGAAGTAAAATAGGGAGCGGTTTATAGGGGAGTTGTATTAGGCCAATAAACCGATTCATACCATATTCGACACGTATATTGAAGGTCATGAGGGAAGCCGTTGTACAAAATTTCAGCCCAATTGGATAAGAATTGCGCCCTCTAGTGTGCCCTCTAGCCAAATCGGATGAGAATTGGCTCAAGAAATCAAGATCCGAGATCGGTTGATATGACAGCTTTACCAAATTATGAACCGATTTCAATCATACTTAACACAGTTGTTGGAAGTGATACCAAAACACTATGTGCAAAATTTGAGTCAAATCGGACTAGAATTGCGCCCTCTAGAGGCTCAAGAAGTCAAGACCCAAGATCGGATTATATCGCAGCTATATGAAAACTTTAACCGATTTGAGTCATACGTAGTGCAGTTATGGGAAGTGATACCAAAACACCACGTGCAAAATTTTAGTCAAATCGGACGAGAATTGCGCCCTCTAGAGGCTCAAGAAGTCAAGACCCAAGATCGGTTTATATGGCAGCTATATCAAGACATGAACCAATTTTGCCCATTTACAATCCCAACCGACCTACACTAATAAATGGTATTTGTGCAAAATTTCAAGCGGCTAGCTCAACTCCTTCGAAAGTTTGCGTGCTTTCAACAGATAGACGGACGGACGGACAGAAGGACGGACATGGCTAGATCGACTTAAAAGGACATGACGATCGAGAATACATAAACTTTATGGGGTCTCAGACGCATATTTCGAGGTGTTACAAACAGAATGACGAAATTAGTATACCCCCATCCATTTGCGGATGGGAATGATGAGAAAACCCCTGTGGCTCGAAATATAAAAACCCACCAAACAATCCATTACAGTCAAAAAGCATTACCCATTTAAAAGTATTTAAAATTAAAACTTTTTGTGTGTTGGCCATACAAAGCAATTAATTTTAGTTAAAATGCAATATTTTTTTTTAAATATCCATCACATCGACAACATTTTGCCAATGCACTCATATAAAGGGTGATTTTTTTGAGGTTAGGATTTTCATGCATTAGTATTTGACAGATCACGTGGGATTTCAGACATGGTGTCAAAGAGAAAGATGCTCAGTATGCTTTGACATTTCATCATGAATAGACTTACTAACGAGCAACGCTTGCAAATCATTGAATTTTATTACCAAAATCAGTGTTCGGTACGAAATGTGTTCAAATATTGACAAATTTTGTTCAGGGATGAGGCTCATTTCTGGTTGAATGGCTACGTAAATAAGCAAAATTGCCGCATTTGGAGTGAAGAGCAACCAGAAGCCGTTCAAGAACTGCCCATGCATCCCGAAAAATGCACTGTTTGGTGTGGTTTGTACGCTGGTGGAATCATTGGACCGTATTTTTTCAAAGATGCTGTTGGACGCAACGTTACGGTGAATGAACACATTTCGAACCGAACACTGATTTTGGTAATAAAATTCAATGATTTGCAAGCGTTGCTCGTTAGTAAGTCTATTCATGATGAAATGTCAAAGCATACTGAGCATCTTTCTCTTTGACACCATGTCTGAAATCCCACGTGATCTGTCAAATACTAATGCATGAAAATCCTAACCTCAAAAAAATCACCCTTTATAAATCTCTAAAACTTCCCCATAATGTTCTTTTGAAATATCCAAGAAGTATGCCAAAACTTGGTTTCAAATATAATTGATTACTTTTCCATTCGGTCATTAAGAAAGTTTGAGGACTTTGACAATTTGATCACCAGAAATTTGAGAACTAAATCATTTCGCTTAATTCGCTTATAATAACCGCCACATACTGTGACAAATTGTAACCAAGTCATATTTTAGGGAATAGCTCTGAGAAGAAATTAAAAAAAGGCAACCTTAAAAAAACCAAAAAAAGAAAAGAAACCCTCTTAAAATTAAATCAAGTGTGAAATTAGAAGCATTAAAAGCTACATCAATGAGTTTTTCTTTAAACTTTTTACATTATCTATGGCTTGCTGGGCTTAGACAAGAAAAAAAAAAAAAACAAACAGCCAAGCATTGACTAATAGGGAATCTCACACACATGCACACATGACGAGTACAATGAGAATGTGCCACAAATGGAATGTCATAAAACTGGAGTCGTATATCTATCAAAACTTGTAACCAACACGCATACATCACAAGTAACTCTTAAGGACTTGTCAGTTCACACTCATACTCTATAGGAGTAACACTAGCATACAAAAGTTTCATTAATGTTTCTGTACACATTCAGGGGATGATCCTTAGGATAATTTATACCCTACACCATAGCATGGGGTTATACTAATTTCGTCATTCCGTTGGCAAAACCCCGAAATATGCGTCTAAGACCCCATAAAGTCGATTTAGCCATGTCCCAACCGCCTGTCTCTCTGTCAAAAGCACGCTATCTCTCGAAGGAATAAAGCTAAGCGCTTGAAATTTTGCCCAAATACTTCCTATTAGGGTAGGTCTGTTGAGATTGTAAATGCGCCAAATCAGTCCATGTATTGATAAAGCTGTCATATAAACCGATCTTGGGTCTTGATTCCTGAGCTTCTAGAGGGCGCAATTCTTATCCGATTTGGATGAAATTTCGCACTTGGTATTCTAATATCACTTCCAACAATTTTGTTAAGTATGGTTCAAATCGGTTCATAACCTGATATAGCTGTCATATAAACTGATCTTTGGTCTTAACTTCTTGAGCCTCTAGAGGGCGCAATTCTTATCCGATTGGAATGAAATTTCGCATGACGTGTTTCGCTATGACTTCCAATAACTGTGCTAAGTAAGGTTCAAATCGGTCAATTACCTGATATAGCTTTCATATAAACCGATCTTGGGTCTTGACTTCTTGAGCCTCTAAAGGGCGCAGTTCTTTTCCGATGTGGCTACAATTTTGCACATATCGTCTTGGTATGACTTCCAAAAACTATACCAAGCATCTTCTAAATCAGCCCGTAACCTAGTATAGCCGCCATATCAACCGATCTCCCGATTATACTTCTTGAGCTTCTAGAGGCTGTAACGATTTGGCTCAAATTTTGCACATTACTGTTCCAAGTAAGGTCTTAATCGGTTGATAGCTGATATGGCTGCCATATAAACCAATCTCCCAATTTGACTGTCATCTTAACCAATCTCCCAATTTGACTGTCATCTTAACCAATCTCCAAATTTGACTGTCTGGGCCTCTAAAGGGCCTAAATAATACTCGATTTGCAGAGATTTTAGAGGTGGTGTTTTCCTATGACAAATACGGTCCAGACTAAGACAAGTACGTTGTAGAACAATATATTGGTCTTTTTGGTAGATACGATACGGATGTCGAAAAGGCTAACATATGTCCCTATGTCAAATTTCAGCGAAATCGGGTTATAAATGTGCATTTTATCAGGCCAAGACTAAAGGCAAATCAGAACCATGGCAAATATGGCAAATCAGAACCGATCAGGGCAAAATTGAGGAGGGTTGTCGAAGGCCTAACACAACTCACTGTTCCAAATTTCGGCGAAATCGGACAACAAATGCCCCTTTTATGGGCCCAAAACCTAATATCGTCCGATCGGTCCATATGGCAGCTATATCCAAATCTGAACTAATCTGAGCCAAATTGAAGAAGGATGTCGAGGGGTCTAACACAACTCACTGCCCCAAATTTCGCCGAAATCCGACTATAATTGCCCCTTTTATGGGCCCAAGACCTAATCAAGATATCGGCCTATATGGCAGCAATATCCAAATCTGAACCGATCTGAGACAAATTGAAAAAGGAAGTCGAAGGGCGTAACACAACTCACTGTCCCAAATATTGGCGAAATCGACAGTAAAGGCCCCTTTAATGGGCCCAGAACCTTAAATCGAGCAATCGGTCTATATAGCAGCTATATCCAAATCTAAACCAATCTGCACCAAATTGAAGAGAGCTGTCGACCAGCCTAATACAAATGACTGTCCTAAATTTCAGTAAAATCAGATAATAAATGTGGCTTTTATGGGCCTATGACCCTAAATCGAAGGATCGGTGTAGATGGGGGCTATGTTAAGATATAGTCCGATATAGCACAGACGGACGGACAGACCGACGGACAGACGGACGGACAGACGGATGGACAGACGAACGGACAGATGAACGGACAGACGGACGAACAGAAGGACGGATAGACGGACGGACAGACGGACGGACGGACGGACGGACAGACGGACGGACTGACAGACGGACGGACGGACAGTCGGATGGACGGACAGACAGACGGACGGACGGATAGACGGACGGAAAGACAGACGGACATACGGAAGGCCGAACTGACAGATGGACGGACACACGGACGGAAAGAGGGACAGACGGATGGACATACATGGCTAGATCGTCATAGATTTTTACGCTGATCAAGAATATATATACCTTATAGGGTCGGAAATGGATATTTCGATGTGTTGCAAACGGAATGACAAAATGAATATAGCCCCATCCTTCGATGGTTTGTTCAAGTTCAGCCGGGCCGAATCTTGTATGCCCTCCATCATGGATCACATCTGTCTAGTTCTTTGCCAGATATCCCTTGATAGGCAAACGAAGCATAAAATGTTAAGAACTGCTATGCTATTGGAGATATCTCAGGTCATGGACCGAATCGGGCCATACTTAACTTGAATGTTGGAGTCAATAGTGGATGCCATTGTGCAAAATTCCAACTAAATCGGATAAGAATTACGCCCTATAGAGGCTCAAGAAATAAAATTGGTAGATCGGTTTATATAGAAGCTATATCAGGTTCAAGACCGACTCAGACCATATATGCGACGTATGTTAAAGGTCATAGAAAAAGTGATTTTGCAAAATTTCAGTCATATCGGGTAGGATTTACGCCCATTAGAGGCTCAAGAAATGTCAGCGGGAAAAATAGCAAAACCCTTTTTCCTATTATACCCTCCACCATAAGATGGGGGGTATACTAATTTCGTCATTCTGTTTGTAACTACTCGAAATATTCGTCTGAGACCCCATAAAGTATATATATTCTTGATCGTCGTGAAATTTTATGTCGATCTAGCCATGTCCGTCCGTCTGTCCGTCCGTCCGTCCGTCCGTCCGTCCGTCCGTCCGTCCGTCTGTCTGTCGAAAGCACGCTAACTTCCGAAGGAGTAAAGCTAGCCGCTTGAAATTTTGAACAAATACTTCTTATTAGTGTAGGTCGGTTGGTATTGTAAATGGGCCATATCGGTCCATGTTTTGATATAGCTGCCATATAAACCGATCTTGGGTCTTGACTTCTTGAGCCTCTAGAGTGCGCAATTCTTATCCGATTGGGATGAAATTTTGCACGACGTGTTTTGTTATGATATCCAACAATTATGCCAAGTATGGTTCAAATCGGTCTATAACCTGATATAGCTGCCATATAAACCGATCTTGGGTCTTGACTTCTTGAGCCTCTAGAGTGCGCAATTCTTATCCGATTGGGATGAAATTTTGCACGACGTATTTTGTTATGACATCCAACAACTGTGCCAAGTATGGTTCAAATCGGTCTATAACCTGATATAGCTGCCATATAAACCGATATTGGGTCTTGACTTCTTGAGCCTCTAGAGTGCGCAATTCTTATCCGATTGGAATGAAATTTTGCACGACGTGTTTTGTTATGACATCCAACAACTGTGCTAAGTATGGTTCAAATCGGTCCATAACCTGATACAGCTGCCATATAAACCGATCTTGGGTCTTGACTTCTTGAGCCTCTAGAGTGCGCAATTCTTATCCGATTGGAATGAAATTTTGCACGACGTGTTTTGTTACGATATCCAACAACTGTGCCAAGTAAGGTTGTAATCGGTCCATAACCTGATATAGCTGTCATATAAACCGATCTTGGGTCTTGACTTCTTGAGCCTCTAGAGGGCGCAATTCTTATCCAATTTGAATGAATTTTGGCACGTAGTATTTAGTTATGATATCCAACAACTGTGCCAAATATGGTTCAAATCGGTTCATAACCTGATATAGCTGTCATATAAACCGATTTGGGATCTTCTTGAGCCTGTGGAGGTCGCAATTATTATCCGATTTGCCTGAAATTTTGTACGACGGATTCTCTCATGACCATTAACATACGTGTTTATTATGGTCTGAATCGGTTTATAGCCTGATATAGCTCCCATATAAATCGATCTCTCTATTTTACTTCTTGAGCCCACAAAGGGCGCAATTCTTATTCGAATTGGCTGACATTTTACACAGGTCTCCAACATATAATTTAATTGTAGTCCAAACCGGACTATATCTTGATATCGCTCTAATAGCAGAGCAAATCTTTTCTTATATCCTTTTTTTGTCTAAGAAGAGATGCCGGGAAAAGAACTCGACATATGCGATCCATGGTGGAGGGTATATAAGATTCGGCTCGGCCGAACTTAGCACGCTTTTACTTGTTTTTTAACTAAATTGGATAGTTTTTGCACCCTCTAGCTATAGTTTTTGGAAACTAAAAAAACACATGCAAAATTTTAGCCAAATCAGGTAAAAATTGAGTCTTCTAGAGGCTCAAGAAGTTAAGATCCGAAATCGGTCTATATGGCAGCTATATCTAAATATGGACTGATCTGGTCCAAATTGAAGAAGGATGTTGAAGGGCCTTTTATAACTCACTGTCCCAAATTTCAGCAAAATCGGATGTAGGGTCTTAGGCCCATTACATCCACATATATTATCCAATTTTGCTTAAATTTGGGACAGTGAGTTGTCTTAGGCCCTTAGATATCTTTCTTCAATTTGGCCCAGATCGGTCCAGACTTGAATATAGCTGCCATATAGACCGATTTCTATATTTAAACTTTTGGGTCCATGAAAGTCACCTTTATTGCCCGATGTGGCCGAAATTTGGGACAGTGAGTTGCGTAAGGCCCTTCGACATCCTTCTTAAATTTTCCAGATTTGTCCAGATTTGAATATTGCTGCCATATAGACCGATCTCTCGATTTATGGTTTTGGGGCCATTAAAGGCGAATTTTTTGTCCGATTTCACCTAAATTTGATTAAGTTAGGCTCTTCGACATTTTTGTGAAACTTGGCACAAATAGGTCCATATTAGAGTATAGCTGCCATATAGACCGACTTCTCGGTCTAAAGGTGCCCATAAAAGGCGCATTTATTGTCCGATTTTGCTGAAACTCGGAACAGTGAGTTATGTTAAACCCTTCAACATCCTTCTGCAATTTGGCTCTGATCGGTTTAGATTTAGATATAGCTGCCATATAGACCTATCTCTCCATTTGAAGTTATGGGTCCAAAAAAAAGCATTTATTGTCCGATGTCGCCGAAATTTGGAACAGTGAGTTGTGTAAGGCCTTTCGACACCCTTCTTCAATTTGGCCCAGATCGGTCCCGATTTGGATATAGATGCCATATAGACCGATCTCTCGATTTGAGGTTTTGGCCCCATAAAAGGCGCATTATTGTCCGATGTCGCCGAAATTTGGGACAGCGAGTTGTGCTCGCTTGGTCCAGACCGGTCCAGATTTGAATATATAGCTGCCATATAGACCGATCTCTCGATTTAAGGTTTTGGGGGCATCAAAGGCGAATTTTTTGTCCGATTTCACCTAAATTTGATCAAGTTAGGCTCTTCGATATTTTTCTGAAACTTGGCACAAATTGGTCCACATAGACCTATCTCTCGATTTTAAGTCTTGGCCCCATAAAAGGTGCATTTATAATCCGATTTCACTGAAATTCGAAACAGAAACTTATGTTAGGAGGCCACCGTAGCGCAGATGACGCTGAACGCCTGGGTTCAAATCCTGGCGAGACCATCAGAAAAAAAATTTTTCATCGGTGGTTTTCCCTTCCTAATGCTGGCAACATTTGTGAGGTACTATGCCATGTAAAACTTCTCTCCAAAGAGGTGTCGCACTGCGGCATACCGTTCGGACTCGGCTTTAAAGAGGAGGCCCCTTATCTTTGAGTTTAAACTTGAATCGGTCTGCACTCATTGATATGTGAGAAGTTTGCCCCTGTTCCTTAGTGGAATGTTCATGGCCAAAATTTGCAATTTTGTCTAATGTTAGGCTTTTCGACACCCGTGTCGTATATGGTTCAGATCGGTTTATTTTTAGATATAGCTGCTTAAAAGACCAATATTGAACAATGACTTGAACTTATAAGTACTTGGCTCAAATCGGGACATATTTCGATATAGCTGCTATGGGGCCTAAGGTATGAATTTTTCACCGCATTTTGACGAAAGGTGGATACCCGAGGTGGTGGGTATCCAAAGTTCGCCCCGGCCGAACTTAACGCCTTTTTACTTGTTTGAACTCCAGTTATCCTATAGCATTTTTATTCGCCCTTGCTTGATCCAACCCAACCTCACCAATTCCTTAGTTTTCCGAAGAATCTCTAGCTAGAACTGTAGTTTAGTGTAATCAACGTAATAGCATCACATTTACTCTAAATCCTGGTAACAATCAGGCACATTCGTATGAATACAAAACAAACCAAAGTGTACTGAAACGAAAAACTTGCAAGGATACTCGTACACATGGACATAGAGACAATCCAAGGACAAAGGGATGGACTAAGCAAGCATGGAGACAGCAACTCTCACTCGCCATTCCTACAAAAGTCAAGTCGTAAATGTCAATTTAAGTATCATCGAGACCGGCACCATGAGCGGCATTGAGCTGCAGCAGCAGCAGCAGCAACAAACGATAGCAGATGAAATATAATCAAGCGTAAAAGTCAGTGTCACATACCATAATAATACAACTTTATTTCATATCATTTCATTTCAATTC
This sequence comes from Stomoxys calcitrans, assembly GCF_963082655.1. Taxonomy (NCBI): domain Eukaryota; kingdom Metazoa; phylum Arthropoda; class Insecta; order Diptera; family Muscidae; genus Stomoxys; species Stomoxys calcitrans. The sequence goes on along the minus strand of NC_081552.1, from coordinate 265,246,912 downwards.
CAGTTCTCGTTTTTCTTTTCAATTTCCTCATCCCTTTGCCTGCACCCCATCTCGAGTTAAGATGGTATTGCCTTTGCTCTAGAACTAGATTTCTTGGAAAAACTATGGTTTTTCTTAGGTTACCCTGGGATGGGATGTTATTTGTAACACTTGTTCCACATGCTGCAGCAGCAGCAGCAGCAACAACAATGACAACCAGGCAAATGGTGTTTGACAACAAAAACTCGGCTAGCGACTCGTAACACCAGCAAAAGTGTTGGAGAGCAAAGGATGTGACAAATCGCAGGAAGATGATATATAACCAAAGGACATTTTTCTGCTGCAACCGTTTTTGGGAAGAGTGAGGCGACCGGAATTACACATATTCACCAAGGATGAGACTCTATCCAAGACGCTGGTGATCTGTTACAACACCCCAGAGTTGAGGGGCAGAGAGGTATAAAGACAACAATGGCTATGGGAGAAAAAACATCATCGAGTAACAGTTCAATTTAAACTTTTCCATTCAGCAAATCAATGGTAAAAAAAAAACTCCACAGTTACAACGAAATGCTGCCAAAGACGAATAGACTTTCTTCAAAACTATGGAGTAACAATATAAAAAATTATTACAACAAATGTTCATTTTAAATTGAGTCCATCTATTGTCCTCCAGGAAGTGTGAGCGAAAAAAAAACTTCTTGGCAAAAGTCAAGTTATGGAAAAGTAAAAAAATGCAATAAAAAGGTGTTGGCAAAAGATTTTGTGAACCAAAAACTATAGCAAACATATAAATGGGCACATATGGGGAGAGGTTTACTTTGTATACCCTATACTACTACTGTAGTGCAGGGTATTATAACTTGGTGAATTTGTTTGCAACACCCAGAAGGAAGAGAGATAGACCCATTGATAAATACACTGATCGACACAGAATCACTTTCTGATTCGATTTAGCTATGTCCGGCTGTCTGTCCGCCTGTCTATGTACTGGTCGCAATTTTCATGCGCTCACCTTCAAATTTGGCACAAGCATTTTCTTGGGTCAAGAGACGAAGCCCGTTAAAATTGGAACAAATCGGTTTAGATTTGGATATAGCTCACATATATATGTTCGTCTGGTTTGGACTAACAATGCAATTTTATTTTCATTTGTAAACCCATGCTCATGAAATTTTGGCACGAGGTATGCTCTTATGAGTCTCGACAATATTGGTGGGGGGGGGGGGGGGGGGCGGACCCTCCCCCTTACTACCAAAAGTACTACCCAAAAATAAAAGGGGACCGATCGGGTTAATATGGGATTCAAATGAAAGGTATTCAAGTGTAGAACACGAATTTCATAATAAAAGTTGGGTCCAACTACCTGGGGGGCCGCCCCAGACCCAAAACTTTTTGAAATAGGTTTATTTGACGATCATGACAATATGGGACTCAAATGAAAGGCATTCGGGAGTAGATTACGAATATGGTCATGATATAGAAAAAGGCTTTGTAATTTATTGATAACGGATGGAGGCGGACCCTCCACCGTTACCCCACAAACACCACCCAAAATCAAAAGTCGAGCGATAAGGTCAATATGGGTATCAAATGAAAAGTATGTGGGAGCAGATAACGAATGTGGCATACAAATTCATGTCGAAGTTTAGCGGGTCGCTCCACCCGCATAAAAACGCCAAAAGCGGACACATTAGCCAATCACGGATATATGGGACTCGACAGAACCGATTTTCCTAAAATTTTCGCATATTGTGTAGGTTGGTCTGGAAGGAAACATAGGCTATATAATTTTTCGGTATCGGAAGGGGGACGGACCCTCCCCCAAACAACCCAAAGTCCAAAGTGGACCGATCGGGACAATATATTGGGTTGCCCAAAAAGTAATTGCGGATTTTTTAAAAGAAAGTAAATGCATTTTTAATAAAACTTAGAATAAACTTTAATCAAATATACTTTTTTTACACTTTTTTTCTAAAGCAAGCTAAAAGTAACAGCTGATAACCGACATAAGAAAGAATACAATTACAGAGTCACAAGCTGTGAAAAAATTTGTCAACGCCGACTATATGAAAAATCCGCAATTACTTTTTGGGCAACCCAATAGATATCACATGAAAGATATTGGAGAGTAGAATTCGAATATGGTATTAAAATTTAAGTCTAATTACCCATCGGCCCGCCCCAACCCCAAAATTGCCCCAAACAGACATATTGGACGTTCATTGCAATATGGGGCTCAAAAGAAAGGTATTCTGGAGTAGATTTCGAATCTGCCATACAAAATTAGATCAAAGTATTGGGGGTCATGCCACCTCTCAAAAAACTCATTAGACCCATTATGACTATTGGCTGAACCAATTTTCTTAAAATTTTCATAGATTGTTTACGTTTGTTTGTTTACGGGTGGAGGCGGACACTCCTCTTTACAGCAAAAACACCACCCGTATCTGAAAGTAGTCCGATGGGCACTATAAGAGTATCAAATGAAAGTTATTGGAGACCAGAACACGAATGTGGTATTAAAATTTGGGTTCAAGTACCCAGCGGGGCCCCCAACCACAAAACTCCTCTAAATAGATATCTTCGAAGTTCACGTCAATATGGGACTTAAATGAAAAGTATTAGACAGTAGATTACAAATATGGCATAAAACATTAGGTCCAAATAATGGGAGGTCGCCCCACCCCCAAATACCTCCAAATACCCCCAAATGGACATATTAGCCGACCACGGTTATAACGATTATGACATTAAAATTTGAACGAATTTTATATCTATTCTCAGTAAAAAGGGCCGGTGGCCGCCCCAGGCCCAAAAAAAAATTCTGAGACTGTGCATAGATTTTTTTTTTTTGCCCCTAAGCAGGTTAAGTTCGAAGATGAGCTATATCGGACTACATCTTGATATAGCCCCCATATATACCGACCGGCCGATTTAGGGTCTTAGGCCCATAAAAGCTATATTTATTATCCGATTTTGCTGAAACTTGGGACATTGTGTTGTGTTAGGCTCTTCGACTTCATTCGTCAATTTGGCTCAGATCGGTCCAGCTTTGGATATAGCTGCCAAATAGACCGATCCTCCGATTTAGGGTCTTAGGCCTATAAAACTGTGAGTTGTGTTAGAGCCTTCAACATCCTTCGTCAATTTGGAACAGATCGGTTCAGATTTGGATATAGCTACCATATAGACAGATCCTCCGATTTAGGGTCCTAGACCCATAAAGGCAACATTTATAATCCGATTTTGCCGAAATTTGGGACAGTGAGTTGTGTTAGAGCCTTCGACAAACTTCGTCAATTTGGCGCAGATCGGTTCAGATTTGGATATAGCTGTCATATTTAAGGATTTGGGTCCAGAAAAGGTGCATTTATTGTCCGATGTCGCCGAAATTTGGGACAGTGAGCTAAGTTAAGCCCCTTGACATACTTCTGCAATATGGCACAGGTCGGTCCAGATTTGGATATAGCTGCCATATAGACCGATCTCTCGGTTATAGGTTTTGGGGCCATAAAAAGCGCATTTATTGTCCGATATCGCCGAAATTTGGGACAGTAAGTTGTGTTAGGCCCTTCTACATCCTTCTTCATCCTATTATCCTATCGATAGGATTCATACTTTAGTATGCAATTTTCAACGGATTTTGATGAAAGGTGGTGGGTATCCAAAGTTCGGCCCGTCCGAACTTAATACCTTTTTACTTGTTTTTTTTTTTTTTTTTTTTTTTTGCTATATTAAGCTCATGCCTTTACAGACATGCCCGCTTCAATTAACGCGTTGGAAGAGAACATTGAAGCATTTGTTTGTGAGATACCGGCTGAAAAGTTGGATAGAGTATGCCATAATTGGACTTACTGTTTGGACCATTTGAGGCGTAGTCACGGTCAACATTTGCATGAAATAATCTTCAAACATGAAATTATAAGGACCCTACTATCGATTCAAATGCATTCAAATTCATGCATTTTTCTGAATTTTATGTTTTTCTTTTTTGAAAAACTTTACTATATCTCTTAAAAAATCACCCTATTAGTCCTTCGTCTAGATGACTTCAAATGGCTTTAGAAAAACAAAGCCTCTTTAAATGAAGTAATTGTTCCATTTTTTAGCAATTAAACTAACTTAAACAATGAGCAACCATACTTCATTGTCTTTAGGCTGTTTTATCTCTCTCTCTCTCTGCCTTTTTGGCTCTATACATAAATTCCAAAGTTTTTCAACTGCATCATCATCATCCGCAATTGCATTCCGGCAAACATCTTATCAGCAACTGAAGTCTGGATGCAGCCTAGCACAGTCGCATAAAGCCCAGATTTGCTATTTCACGACTGGATACCAGCACCACCAGTCAATCTTTTGTTCGTTTTTTTTGTGGGTGAAATCAACTTTAAGAACTAAATGCGTCATTTGGGACATCACAAGGAAGCTAACGTCTTCAGCCTTGGCATCATCGTTAACATACTGGTGCCGACTGCACTCTAAAACTATCACTTCTTGATATTGTTGTCTCTGTTCTATCATTGCAATGGAAAAATTGTTCAAATTCAAAATTGAAATAAAAGCACCAATTTGAATGGGGTGAGAAAAATAGGAAAAATTACTAACTTGCCCGGTGGTGGAGGGGGGCAAGACCGAACACAAGAAATGATGAGACTTGAACAAAAGTTCATCTACAATTGAAATAAATTAATTTCTGCTATTGTTCATAGTCAAACTCACTTCAGACGGCAAACACAGTCACACACACGAGCGCGTATACCATAGAGGTAACCAACAACATATCCTTTCTTGATGTGTATGTGTGTGGATTTCCTGTTCCAACTCTTTAACTAACATACATTTGCAAATACTTTAACACAAATCCAGATACGGACACACTTTCGCACAGACTTTCACACGTGTGGCATTCAACCATTGAAACTTTACTGTAGTTTAGCGCCTGATTCTGTGTGAGTGTTTTTTATGCAACGCCATCAAACATTTGGCACACGCACGCACGCACGCACACACACGCACTCACCGACGACGGAATCACATACGAGCATTGTGTGATCCTTGCAATAGCTTTGTTATATAGTTTTTGGTCTGTTGCTGTTGCACATCTCACCATGCCTCTCTGTTCCATTCATCTTTAAACACATGCAAAACTTTGGACGTCGAGTTTTTAGAGCAAAGCCACGTTCGCCATTTCCTCGAGGCGGGTATAGAAATGCAGTAAAACTGCAAGGGCATAAAACTGTTTTGCAGTTCGTAAATATATCACCACATGAGTTTTTCATATTTTCTATGGACGCCAATTTGAAATTGAAACATCAAAGGTTGAAACAAGTAAGAGCATGCTAAGTTCGGTCGTGCCGAATCTTATGTACCCTCCACCATGGATCGCATTTGTCGAGTTCTATGCGCGGTATCTCTTTTTAGGCAAACAAAGTTCATTCGGATAAGAATTGCGCATTGTAGGGGCTCAAGAAGCAAAATCGGGAGATAGCTTTATATGGGAGCTGTATCAAGCTATTGATCGATTCAGACCATATTAAACACATATATTGAAGGTCATGAGAGAAGCCATTGTACAAAATTTCTGCCAAATCGGATGACTATTGCGCCCTCTAGGGACTCAAGAAGTCAAGATCCCAGATCGGTTTATATGGCATCTAAAGGGTGATTTTTTTGAGGTTAGGATTTTCATGGATTAGTATTTGACAGATCACGTGGGATTTCAGACATGGTGTCAAAGAGAAAGATGCTCAGTATGCTTTGACATTTCATCATGAATAGACTTACTAACGAGCAACGCTTGCAAATCATTGAATTTTATTACCAAAATCAGTGTTCGGTTCGAAATGTGTTCAAATTTTGACAAATTTTGTTCAGCGATGAGGCTCATTTCTGGTTGAATGGCTACGTAAATAAGCAAAATTGCCGCATTTGGAGTGAAGAGCAACCAGAAGCCGTTCAAGAACTGCCCATGCATCCCGAAAAATTCACTGTTTGGTGTGGTTTGTACGCTGGTGGAATCATTGGACCGTATTTTTTCAAAGATGCTGTTGGACGCAACGTTACGGTGAATGAACACATTTCGAACCGAACACTGATTTTGGTAATAAAATTCAATGATTTGCAAGCGTTGCTCGTTAGTAAGTCTATTCATGATGAAATGTCAAAGCATACTGAGCATCTTTCTCTTTGACACCATGTCTGAAATCCCACGTGATCTGTCAAATACTAATGCATGAAAATCCTAACCTCAAAAAAATCACCCTTTATATCAAAACATAGACCGATTTAAACCATACCAAGCGCGGTTGTTGGAAGTGATACCAAAACACCAGGTCCAAAATTTCAATCAAATCGGACGAGATTTGCGCCCTCTATAGGTTGAAGAAGTCAAAATCCAAGATCGGTTTATATGACAGCTATACCAGATTATGAACCGATTTAAATCATACTAAACACAGTTGTTGGAAGTAATACCAAAACACTACGTGCAAAATTTCAGTTAAATCGGACGAGAATTGCGCCCTCTATAGGTTCAAGAAGTCAAGACCAAAATCGGTTTATATGGCAGCAATATCAGGTTATTGACCGATTTGAACCATACTTAGCGTAGTTGTTGGAAGTGATACCAAAACACCACGTGCAAAATTGCAGTCAAATCGGACGAGAATTGCGCCCTCTATAGATTCAAAAAGTCAAAATCCAAGATCGATTTTTATGACAGCTATACCAGATTATGAACCGATTTAAATCATACTTAACACAGTTGTTGGAAGTGATACCAGAACACCACGTGTAAAATTTCAGCCAAATCGGATAGGAATTGCGTCCTCTATAGGCTAAAAAGTACATTCGAGAGATCGCTTTCTGTGGGAGCTATACCATGTATTTGACCGATTAGGACTATACTTGGAGGCCACTGTTGCACAGAAGTTACCGTGTCCGCCGTGACGCCGAAAGCTTCGACCGAACGCCAGGGTCGAACACCAGGGTTCAAATCCCGGTGTGAACATCAACAAACTTTTCAGCGGTTCTTATTCTCTATGGTGGTGGGTATAAAAAGCGTGCTAAGTTCGGCAGGGACCAATCTTAACTACCCTCGACCATGCATCGTATTTGTCAAGTTCTTTGCCCGATATCTCTTTATAGGCAAACAAAGGATAATGAACAAGTAAAAGCGTACTAAGTTCGTACGGGCCGAGTCTTAGATACCTTACGCCAAGGATCGTATTTGTTGAGTTCGTTATCCGATATCTCTTTTAAGGCAAACAAAGGTTAATCGATAAGAATTGCTATGCTCTTCGACCTATATCAAGTTATGGTCCGATTCGGACCTTAACTGAATGTTGTAAGAAGAAATCATTGTGTAAAATTCCTGCCAAAATTTCGGATATGAATTGCGCCCTCTAGAGGCTCAAGAAGTAATCTCGAGAAATCGGTTTATATGGGAGCTGTATCAGGCTTAAGACCGATTCCGACCATATTTGACACGTATATTGCAGGTCATAGGAGAAGTCGTTGAAGAAAATTTCACTCAAATCAGATATGAATTGCGCCCTCTAGAGGCTAAAGAAGTAAACTCGGGAAATCCGTTTATATGAGAGCTGCATCAGTGCATAGACCGATTTAGACCATATTTGACACATATGTACGTTGCAGGTCATAGGAGAAGTCGTTGTAGAAAATTTCACTCAAATCAGATGTGAATTCCGCCCTCTAGAGGCTTAAGAAATATAATTGGGAGATCGGTTAATATGGGAGCTATAGCAGGTTATGAACCAATGTGGACCATACTTGGCATAGTTGTTGCGAGACAAAACAAACCATTTTTTGACAAATTTTAGCAAAATCGGATAATAATTGCGCCCCCTAGAGGCTCAAGAAGTCAAGATTCCGGATTAGTTTATATATATGTCAAGTTATGAACCGATTTGAACCATATTTAACACAGTTTCAAATCAGATAAAAATGACGACCTCTAGTTGCTCAAGGAGTCAAGGTCCAAGATCGGCTTCGATGGCAGCTATATCCAATCATGGACCGATATGGCCCATTTAGATTCCCAACCCAACTAATTAGAAGTGCTTGTGCAAAATGTCAAGCGCCCATCTTTGCTCTTTCAAAAGTTATGTGCTTTCGATACGGAGAGACGGACGGAGGGACGGACGGAGGGACGGACGGAGGGACGGACGGAGGGACGGACGGACGGAGGGACGGACGGACGGAGGGACGGACGGAGGGACGGACGGAGGGACGGACGGAGGGACGGACGGAGGGACGGACGGAGGGACGGACGGAGGTACGGACGGAGGGACGGACGGAGGGACGGACGGAGGGACGGACGGAGGGACGGACGGAGGGACGGACGGAGGGACGGACGGAGGGACGGACGGAGGGACGGACGGAGGGACGGACGGAGGGACGGACGGAGGGACGGACGGAGGGACGGACGGAGGGACGGACGGAGGGACGGACGGAGGGACGGACGGAGGGACGGACGGAGGGACGGACGGAGGGACGGACGGAGGGACGGACGGAGGGACGGACGGAGGGACGGACGGAGGGACGGACGGAGGGACGGACGGAGGGACGGACGGAGGGACGGACGGAGGGACGGACGGAGGGACGGACGGAGGGACGGACGGAGGGACGGACGGAGGGACGGACGGAGGGACGGACGGAGGGACGGACGGAGGGACGGACGGAGGGACGGACGGAGGGACGGACGGAGGGACGGACGGAGGGACGGACGGAGGGACGGACGGAGGGACGGACGGAGGGACGGACGGAGGGACGGACGGAGGGACGGACGGAGGGACGGACGGACGGAGGGACGGACGGACGGAGGGACGGACGGAGGGACGGACGGAGGGACGGACGGAGGGACGGACGGAGGGACGGACGGAGGGACGGACGGAGGGACGGACGGAGGGACGGACGGAGGGACGGACGGAGGGACGGACGGAGGGACGGACGGAGGGACGGACGGAGGGACGGACGGAGGGACGGACGGAGGGACGGACGGAGGGACGGACGGAGGGACGGACGGAGGGACGGACGGAGGGACGGACGGAGGGACGGACGGAGGGACGGACGGAGGGACGGACGGAGGGACGGACGGAGGGACGGACGGAGGGACGGACGGAGGGACGGACGGAGGGACGGACGGAGGGACGGACGGAGGGACGGACGGAGGGACGGACGGAGGGACGGACGGACGGACAGACGGACGGACGGAGAGACGGACGGACGGATAGACTAACAGACGGACGGACAGACAGACGGATGGACGGAGGGATGGACGGAAGGAAGGACAGAGGGACGGACAAAGGGATGGACGGAGGGACGGACGCACACAGCTAGAGCGACTTAAAATGTCATGATGAACAAGATTCTGAGGTGCTATCAACGGAATGACGAAATTTGTATACCCCCATCCGAAGGTGGAGGGTGACATGGTATTGGAGCAATGTCAGGTTATGGATAGATTTCAGCCATACTTAGCTTGCATGATTGAGACCATAAACTATGTCATTGTGCAGAAAAACAACTAAACCGGATAAGAATTGTGGCCTATAGGCGCTAAAGAAGTAAAATCGAAATATCGGTTTATATGGTAACTATATCAGCTTATGGACCGCTTCGGACAATACTTAACACATCAGTTGAATGTCATAGAAAACGTCATAATACAAATTTTTTAACCAAATCGGACAAAAATTACATTCTCTAGAGGGTCAAGATGTATAATCGGGAGATCGGTTTATATGGGGAGCTGTATCTAAATATGGACCGATGTGAGCCACACTTTCAATTTAGTTAGCGTGCTTTCTGCAGTCAGATAGATGGAAGGATATGGCTAAATAGACTTATATATACTTTATGGGGTCTTGATCCAATATTTCAATTGGACATGTAGGCCGATTGGGACAATTTGTGTTCTAATCCAATGAAAAGTCTTGCACAGTGTCAGTTGCTGCGCGGTGGCCCCAGTAGTACGTTCCACAATATTTGTCCAAACCTTCTGCTATGTTCTCTCTCATCCCGACGAGATTAGTATACCCCCATCCTATGCTGGAAAGTATAAACAGAGAACTTTTTAATGGAGGAAGAGAGAGAACATGGCAGATGGTTTGGACAAATATTGGTTGCCCAAATTGCGAATTTTTCATATAGTCGGCGTTGACAAATTTTTTCAACGGCTTGTGACTCTGTAATTGTATTCTTTCTTCTGTCAGTTATCAGCTGTTACTTTTCCGTTCTGGAGATTTTTCACTTAAAGATGAGCCACGTTCAAGTCGGCCAAATGAAGTTGATGATGACCAAATCAAAGCATTAATCGAATTGGATCGTCATGTAACTGAGCGTGAGATAGGAGAGAAGTTAAATATACCAAAATCAAGCGTTCATTATCACATAAAAAGTCTTGGACTGGTGAAAAAGCTTGATATTTGGGTACCACATGTATTGAAAGAAATTCATTTATCAAACCGAATCAACGCTTGTGATATGCACCTTAAACGCAATGAATTCGACCCGTTGGCTATAAAATCGCACTTGGTTCAGTTTTTTGCAGATAAAGGCCAGAAGTTCTATGAGCGTGGAATACTAAATTTGCCAGGACGATGGCAAAAGGTTATCGAACAAAATGGCATTTATATATTTGATTAAAGTTCATTCTAAGTTTGATTAAAAATGCATTAACTTTCTTTTAAAAAATCCGCAATTACTTTTTGGGCAACCCAATATTAAACTTGAAAACTTTATATCAGGTTCGTAATCCATTTCCACCCATGTTGGCCTAACTGCTAAACATGTCCGTTTGGTTAGGCTCTGAGCTGGGGCGTTCTCCCTGGTGGCTTGACTCCAAATTTGCCATATCCAGTTGTCACATCCATTAACACCCTTCACTCGATCTGAGAACCTGGAGGGCGCAAATACAACTTGCCTAAAGTTTAAAGTTTTTGGTTTTACAAAAATTTCAAATTTTTTATACCACTACCTTCTTTGAACATACCCTCCCTCCTAACGGCTGCGGCAGTAGTTTGCAATTTTTTTACAACTTTTTTCTGACTCGCTTTCGAATATTTTTCACTCTGACTATGGGTGAATGTGTGAATGGTGTACAAACATTGTATGTAATTACATTGAAATTGCTCTTTAAACTTTTGTTTCATTCAGTGCATGAGTATGTGTGTGTGTGTGTGTATGTTTTTTCTTATTATTTAGACGAGTGATGGAAACTCCCAAACACCCAAAGGCGAAAACCTATACACGCACACAGACAGACACTCACATGCACATACAACTTTAAGCTAAGGGAACGTGTATAAGCGCACTGCAAGCATGTGCAATAGTAGCCAAACAATGGTACCTCTGGCCTCTGCATATTTGCCTCAAACAAACACGGGAAGGGAAGGAGAGAAGAGAGGCGGGCATCCAGTATTGTTGCTGTGTGTGGGACAAGTTGGCCTTAGTGATGGCAATGTGATCGGGGGTCTGAATGACGAATAATTGAAAGTGCAAATTAATTATTAAATGAGTATAGTTTTGCTCGCTTGCTGCTGCCATTGTGTTATTGCTGGCAAGTTCAACGGCAGCAGGCAGGACCTTTTGTCGGTAGGCAAGCCTGTAGACAAAGGAGACAGGGTACAAGTGTTTCATTGAAGCTATGTCGTTGGCCACCTTTCCTCTTTTCCCCACCCACAACAACATCTGAGTGAGTTTTGTTTTAATCATTTTTTATGTTCATTTAGCAAAAGTGGAAAATGTTGGCAACTTTTCAGGTTCACACTGAAAATGATTTAATGCAACAGAAATAATGATGGAACAGAAAAAAAACGATTCAATTAGCTAGCTTATCAATCAGCATATTTGCTAGGAAATTTTCCTGGGATAATAAAAGCAGCACCAAAATCAAAGATGAATCATCATCATTGGAATTCATTCGCAGTATCATGTTGAATGATTTCAATAGCACCTCTTTTTGCCTTGATTTGGCCACCATGATATATGCATGACCATAATTACCTTGAATCCAGCGCGGCACCGCTTGAAATGTCATTTCTAACTGCCATGTTTGAGAGATAAACAAAGGAGCCATTAATCAACGCAAACCCGACAACTTTGTTGCTCTCTTCAACAGTTCGACATTAGCACACCAGGTTCTGAATCGGCATTTCTGCAGGCTACAGGCATTGGCTGAATGTGAGTCGCTGAATATGAAAACACCATTCCGTTGAGCGATTGGCTTGATGAATGTGAGCATTTAAGCAAACAATGGCAAATGTCATTTATTTTGAAGCATTTCGATTCAGAGATTTCCGTCCACCGAATTGGGTCCACCACGCGTACGAGGCGCAAGCATTAATTACTCATACTCGTCCCTTGCGAATGTTTGTTTGTTCGTTCAAAACAAGCATTGTTGAATGCAGTGCAAACAAACACTGTGAGAAACGTGTAGCGAATCTCCTGAAATCATGGACTTGAATAATGTTAAACATTAAAGCCTTGATTGTCCTTACAAGGCTGGTATGGTAAATAATATGCAAACGGATTAATTACCACACCAAATATTTATTTTAAATGGAAAGTTTACCACTCAATTTTTATACCCACCATCGAAGGATGGGGGTATATTCATTTTGTCATTCCGTTTGCAACACATCGAAATATCCATTTCTGACCCTAAGACCATCTAGACATGTCCGTCCGTCTGTCTGTTGAAATCACGCTACAGTCTCCAAAAATAGAGATATTGAGCTGAAACTTTGCACAGATTCTTTTTTTTGTTCAAAATCAGGTTAAGTTCGAAGATGGACTATATCTTGATATAGCTCCTATATAGACCGATCCGCCGATATAGGGTATTAGGCCTATTAAAGCCACATTTATTATCCGATTTTGCTGAAATTTGGGACAGTGAGTTGTGTTAGGCCCTTCGACATCCTTCGTCATTTTGGCCCAGATCGGTCCAGATTTGGATATAGCTCCCACATAGACCGATCCGCCGATATAGGGTCTTAGGTCTGTTAAAGCCACATTTATTATCCGATTTTGCTGAAATTTGGGACAGTGAGTTGTGTTAGGACCTTCGACATCCTCCGTCATTTTGGCCCAGATCGGTTCAGATTTGGATATAGCTGCCATATAGACCGATCCTCCGATTTAGGGTCTTAGGTCCATAAAGCCACATTTTTTATCCGATTTTGCTGAAATTTGAGACAGTGATTTATGTTAGGCCCTTCGACATCCTTCGTCTATTTTGCCCAGATCAGTCCAGATTTGTATATAGCTTCCATATAGACCAATCCTTCGATTTAGGATCTTAGGCCCATAAAAGCAACATTTGTTATCAGATTTTACTGAAATTTGGGACAGTAAGTTGCCTTAAGCCCTTCGGTATTCTTCATCAATTTGCCTCAGATCGGTTGAAATTTGGCTATAGCTGTCATATAGACCGATCCTCTGATTTATTGTTTTGGTCTAGATCGATCAAGATTTGCATATAGCTGCCATATAGACCGATATCTCGATTTAGAGTCATGGCCCCAAAAAAGGCGATTTAACTGAAATTTGACATATTGACTTATGTTAGGCTTTCCGACATCCATGTTGTATATGGTTCAGATCGGTTTATTTTTAGATAAAGCTACTAAAAAGACCATTTTTTTGTTATACATAATTGAACAATGACTTGTACTTATTAGGATTTGGTCCAAATGGGATCATATTCCGATATAACTGCTATGGGACATAAGGTATGCAATTTTCGCTGGATTTTGATGAAAGGTGGTTTACATATATACCCAAAGTGGTGGGTATCCAAAGTTCGGCCCGGCCGCCCTTAACGCCTTTTTACTTGTTGTCTCTCATACAGCACGCTCAAAAGTATTCCTCTGTAGCACATACCTTCTTATCGCCTTTCTTGAGTACGCCTCCTTTTTCGGCCAGCGTTAATGAATAGTTTAGGTAACTCATCAACTCCTACAGCCTTGATGTTCAGCTGTATACATTCTTTACCATCAGGGATTTGTTCCGCCGCCGTCACAACCATATACCAACATATTGAAAAAAATGCTTTCCCATATTCTAAGCACCCTACCTGTACCTGTGGTCAGATTTCCTTCTTGTTTCTGCCAAACTCGCAATGGACTCTGCTAAGCCAGATGTTTGCCCCATGTCTAGAGCTATTTTCAGCAGCAGAGAAGTTGAACATGTTTAAGAGTCTTCATTCCATTTTGCCATTTTTCATTATAATTCTCCCAAGCTATTCATATTTCAAGTTAAAACCCCTCATCCATGGGTATGAGCAATTATAAGGAAATGAAATATTTTTAACAATACCATCTAAATTTCCTCCCTACATTTGGCCACTTATTGCAGAAATATGAGATATAAGCTCCATTTATTGCGAAACCACTTTTTCGGCCTACACATCGGCGTCAGCATCCGCAGCAGTAGCAACATCATTAAACAAAAAAAAAAAGCAAATCTATTAAATCTCAGAATGAATGTCAATTGTAAATAATCTACCCATTAAAATCTCGCACTCATTTCATTAACAATAAAATTCATTAAGTACCAGCGGAGCTATTTTCAACTGTAAATCAAATCAATAAACGCAGCAACGGAGAGAAAAAATGCCAACAACTCAATTTTATGAAATATGTAACAGTTTTTAATTAAAAATGCAGAAAACGACAGCGACGGCCACTGATGAATTCATTAATTCAAACAAATAAACACCATGATAAAATTACAAAACTGATAATCAGCACTTTTCGTTTTGCGTTTTTTTTTTTTTTTTCATTTTGCATCGCTCGTGCTTTCTTTGCTTCTTCGTTTCGTCCCTTGCCTGAATGGCCTGAATGGTGGGAAGTGAGAAAAAAAAAAAGTTAAAATAATCCGCTTAATAACTACGACGGACGAAAAAAGGCAACATACCCGGCCAACAACAATCGGCCCTCCCCGTTATGCATTCCGAATCAAAAGTGCTGAACAAGTTTTGAAACCGAAATAGATTTGTAGTGGGTGCGAATGGGATGAGCGTGGTTGATGGCAGATGGCAATGGGGATTTTCTGAACATACCAAAAGACCAAAAATGAAGTGAAATCAAAAATTTAAATACCTCTGCTAGGGGATGAGTGTTCAACCCACCCCTGGCCATGCCTTTGGCAAAAGACTCGGGCAAAATGGTCTTCATTAGCAAGCAGCTTTAAATGGCAATGGCAATGGCAACTCTATCGCCTCATAAAATGCATGAAAAATATTTGAAATTATTACGAAATATTTTACCGGATTTGTTTTGTGGGGAATCCTGAGAAATGTAAAAAATATTTCTACGTAATTTGTTGCAAATAGTGTTGGACCACTGAAACGAGGCTGGTATAAAAAGCAACGTTTAATACTAAGTCAAAACAGTCAAAGAGAATGCTTTTGAAACGGACATGGATAAATCGAGTAGGCCAAGGCGGCCAAGAATACTCATATAATGAAATAGAACATCTCACGCCCTATATAAATAAAAATAAAAACATCCCATGCCAAATTTTGTAAAGATCGGTAAAAAATTGTGGCTTCTACAGCCTTAAACGGCCATATCGGATGAAAGATATATACGGGAGCTATATCTAAATATGGACCGATTTTAATGAAATTTTCCGCACATATTAGGACGTCAAATAAAACAGCTTGTGCAAAATATTTAAAAGAACGGTAAAAAATTGTGGCTTCTACAGCCTTAAAAAGCCATATCGGATGAACGATATATGTGGGAGCTATATCTAAATCTGAACCGATTTCGATCAAATATTGCACATACATTGAGACTTCACAAAAACAACTCTACGCCAAATTTGGTAAAGATCGGACCAAAATTGTGGCTTCTACAGCTTTAATAGTTCAAATCGGATGAAAGATATATATAGGAGATATACCTAAATCTGAACCGATCGTGATGAAATTTTTCAGATATGTTAAGATCTATAACAAACCAGTCCGTGGCAAATTTTGTAAAGATCGGTGAAAAATTATGGCTTCTACAGCCATAAACGGCCACATCGGATGAAAGATATATACGAGAGTTATATCTAAATATGGACCGATTTTCATGAAACTTTCTGCACATATTAAGACGTCAAATGAAACATATAGACCGCTCCGCCGATTTAGGGTCTTAGGCCCATAAAAGGCACATTTATTATCCGATTTTGATGAAATGTGGGACAGTCAGTTGTGTTAGACCCTTCGACATCCTTCGAATGTTTGACCCTGATTGCTCCAGATTTGGATATAGCTGCCATATAGACCGATCCGCCGATTTAGGATCTTTGGCTCATTAAAGCCACATTTATTATCCGATTTTGCTGAAATTTGGAACAGTAAGTTAACATAGGCCCTTTGACGTCCTTCGTCAATTTGGCCCAGATCGGTCCAGATTTGGATACAGCTGCCATATAGACCGATCCTTCGATTTAGGGTCTTAGGTCCATAAAAACCACATTTATTATCCGATTTTGCTGAAATTTAGGACACTGAGTTGTGTTAGGCCATTCGACATTCTTCTACAATTACGCTCAGATCGGTCCAGATTTGGATATAGCTGCCATATAGACCGATCCTCTGATTTAGGGTCTTAGGCCCATAAATGCCACATTTATTATCCGATTTTGATGAAGTTTGGGAAAAAGAAATATGTTAGACCCCTCGACATCATTAGTCAATTTTGCCCAGATCGGTCCAGATTTGGATATAGCTGCCATATAGACCGATTCGTAAACTTGGGGTCTAAGTCCCATAAAAGCCAAATTTATTATCCAATTTTGATGAAATTTGGGACGGTGAGTTGCGCTAGGTCCTTCGATATCCTTCGTACGTTTGACCCTGATCGGTCCAGATTTGGATATAGCTGCCATATAGACTGATCCGCCGATTTAGGTTCTTTGGCCCATTAAAGCCACATTTATTATCCGATTTTGGTGAAATTTGGGACAGTGAGTTGTGTTAGGCCCCTCCACATATTTCTTCAATTTAGCATTGATCGGTTCAGATTTGGATATAGCTGCCATATAGACCGATCCGTAGACTTGGGGTCTTTGGCCCATAAAAGCCACATTTATTATCCGATTTTGCTGAAATTTGGGACTGTAAGTTTTGTTAGTCCCTTCGACATCCTTCGTCAATTTGGCCCAGATCGGTCAAGATTTGGATATAGCTGTCATATAGACCGATACTCCGATTTAGGGTTTTAGGCCCACAAAACCCACATTTATTATCCGATTTTGCTAAGATTTGGGACAATAAATTGTGTAAAGCCCTTCGACATCCTTCGTAAGTTTGACCCTGATCGGTCCAGATTTGGATATAGCTGCCATATAGACCGATCCTCCGATTTAGGGTCATAGACCCATAAAAGCCACATTTATTATCCGATTTTGCTGAAATTTGGGACAGTGCGTTAACTTAAACCCTCCGACGTCCTCCGTCAATTGGGCTCAGATCGGTCAACATTTGGATATAGCTGCCATATAGACCGATCCCCGATTTAGGGTTATAGGCCCATAAAAGCCACATTTATTATCCGATTTTTCTGAAATTTGGGACAGTGCGTTAACATAAGCCTTTCCTCCGTCAATTTGGCTCAAATCGGCCCAGATGTGAATATAGCTGCCATATAGACCGATCCTCCGATTTAGGGTCTTAGACCAATAAAAGCCACATTTATTATCCGATTTTTCTGAAATTTGGGACACTGAGTTGTGTTAGGCCCTTCGACATCCTTCGTCAATTTGGCCCAGATCGGTCCAGATTTGGATATAGCTGCCATATAGACCGATCCGCCGATTTAGGGTCGTAGGCCCATAAAAGCCACATTTATTATCCGATTTTGCTGAAATTTGGGACAGTGAGTTGTGTTATGCCCCTCGAAATATTTTTTCAATGTAGCCCTGATCGGTTCAGATTTGGATATAGCTGTCATATAGACCGATCTCTCTACTTAAGGTTTTAAGGCTATAAAAGGCCCATTTATTGTCCGATGTCGCCAAAATTTGGGACAGTGGGTAAGGTTGAGCCGCTCGATATACTTTTGCAATATTGCATAGATCGGTCAATATTTGGATATATCTGCCTTATAGACCGATCCTCCGATTTAGGGTCTTAGGCCCATAAAAGCCACATTTATTATCCGATTTTTCTGAAATTTGGGACACTGAGTTGTGTTATACCCCTCGAAATATTTTTTCAATGTAGCCCTGATCGGTTCAGATTTGGATATAGCTGTTATATAGACCGATCTCTCTATTTAAGGTTTTATGGCCATAAATGGCCGATTTCGCCGAAATTTGGGACAGTGAGTTGCGCTAAGCTCTTCGACATTTATCTGCAAGTTGGCAAAAATCAGTCCATATTTGGATATAGCTGCCATATAGATTTTGACGAAAGGTAGTTTACGCATACATATCCAAGGTGGTGGGTATCCAAAGTTCGGCCCGGCCGAACTTAACGCCTTTTTACTTGTTTTGGTTGCAACTTTCATGTTATTCAAAATAGCGACCCCTTTCTCACATTAGTTCCCATTTGTGATATGACCTTCATTGAAGCGAGCACTTTATTCCATTCCTTTAGCACACAAAAAGCTCTGCTATTACCCGATTTTTAAGATATTTAAAATAGTGTGATATTTTGATATAGCCCCTGAGAGCACCACAGAAAATACCTTCCAAATCGACCAACATCACTATTCTTAGTAAACTATCTTCCATTGAAACTCACCGAAGGTGAGATTTTTTATCAAACTTTAGTATACCGATTTGAAAAATATCAACTTTTTAAAAAGTTTGTATGCTTCAACAAACTCCTCGGCTGTTTTATTCATATTTAAACAAAGGCTTTCCTACTTACTATTCTTAAGTCATATGAAGAAAAACTTCTTCCTCTCTAAACTTGCCATACCATCCTCCTTTGGCATGACGTAACTTGAGGGGACAATATTCTGACGTTTAAGCCAATTATTATGACTATTTAAAAATTAGATAAAAATCAACAAACGGTGGGAGTACGTCATTTTGTGGCTTAAGTACTTTGGCTCATCTGCATTTTATGTTCTCGCGCTGTGCGCTGTGAAAAACATTTGAAATTTATACATTTTTCACACACACACATACACTGATAAACTTACACACAATTAAGGGCGCATACTTGGCATCCCTCAGTGCGTGTAAGCTCGCTCGGGTGCGGTTGTATATGCTGCTGCTGTACTTGTGAATGTTTATAAATGTCTTCTTTATTTCACAACGTCATTTTTTTCTTGCCTCTGTTCATCTTCTAGAATTCTGGAGTTGGGCCTTTTCTATACAATTTTTTTTTTTTTTTCATCCTCTTTTTTTGTTCAAGAACGCAGAAAAATACAAGACATCTCTTAACATTCCTGCTGGTGAAGCTTGAGAGGTGAAATACAACAGCAGCAATGGCAACAACCACCATGGGCAAGAGGCTCACACCGAGCATCATCATTCGAGACAAGGGTAAAGAATAGAGTTGCCATCTAAACTGTTAAGGGCATCTTGGAGTTTAAACAGATAGCGAGTCAAGTTTCCGCTTTAAAACTTAATTTTTGAAAACAACAGCGTGAACATATATGGCCATAAAGTAAACATAAACCGAAAGGCCGAACTTAATGCCTTTTTACTTGTTTAAATACATTTTTAATTTGTGCGTTGTGCATCCCGCCAATTCATCCAAAGTGTAGTTGTCAACTCTCACTATCTGCTGATCACCAACAATTTTGATTTGATTTGCCCTC